>NC_042615.1:543224847-543354847 GCF_901001135.1 Rhinatrema bivittatum | reverse complement strand
GTGCTATCTCAGTAACAGAAACGCAAACTCTCTTACTACCAGGCACATTGTAAAATACAAAACCTGCAAAATAAAAACACTCGGCACATATGTAGCAAACCTTCAATACCACTACAACACTAATTCCAAGAACTCAAACAGCAATAGCCCTTCCTTTGAAAAGGCAGCAGTGCAGCACCAATGCATGACCTATTGAGAATGAGAAAATGCAATAAAGAAGATTGATACAAATCCCTACCAACTAGTAAAATACCTCACCTACTCCTGGGGGAATTCTGCGCAAAAAAAAATTAAAATTCTGCAAACTTCATATTGGTCAAAATAACACAATTTACATGCCAGTCTTTAAGTAATTACATTTTAAATTAATATAGAAAAAAGTTATTACTTAGAGATGCAGAATTTCCCTAGAAATTCACTGTAAGAGAGTGTCCCTTCCACTCGCTCTCCTATTCCCCTGGCCATTTTGCCCTCTCAGGTCCCAACTCCTCCACCTGCCAGTATCTCTCCCCTCTATTGCCAGTCCCAGAGTTTGACCCTGTTCTCAGTACTGCCCCTCACACAGGCTTCCCCTCTGTCCCTCCCTCTCTCACACACATGCTCTCTCTCTCTAATACACATACACACACCCTCATACAGGCTCCCTCACTCTCTTGCACACACACACACACATCCCCTCATACAGGGCCCTCTCTCTTCCATACATACCCACACAAGCTCCCTTTCTCTCTCTCACACATACCTATGTCTCTCTCTCATGCACCCCTTCACACAGGCTCTGTCTCACACAAACACAAGCCCTTCACAATCTCCTCATATAGGCTCACTCCCTCCTGCTCACCACTCCCAGACTCAGCAGGGGAAGATAAATTTGTGTTCCACCAGGTCCAGAACAGCAGGAGCTGGCAATGTCTCGCTCTGATCTGGGTGAAGGAGGAAACAGCCTCCCACTGGGCCAAAAGGAAGAGAAGGAAGTGAGAGTAACCTCCCATCAGGCCCAATGTAAGAGAAGTCAACCAACTCCCACCTGGGCTGATAAGGAGGCAGCAGCCATCTGCTGGCTCTGCGACACACCTCCCAGGACCTCACGACATACCTGTTGAGAACCACTGGTCTATGCAATGCACAGTGAGTTCATTTTTTCTACTAGTTATGTTCTTCCCTATTTACCCTAGCATCCATCTGACTCTGGACACTGCCTTGTTGCACTGTTACCTTCAACTGGTTAGAGTAGAGGTAGATTTTCTGGTAGCTGTATACAGAGGAGGTAACTAATTTTAGCCAATTCCTCCTTAAACTGGGTCAAATCTTTCCATACCACAGAAGATGGAAATGAAGTACTGGATTAACTCTTCCTTATGGGTAAAGCCTGCACCAAGCAGCAGTTACAACCCTGAACAAGGCAGCAAGGGGGTAACCTGCATGCAGTAGCAGTTACAACCCTGAACACTTTACTGGACAGAGTGGATGAACCATTTTGGTCATTATCTGCTGTCTTTAACCATATTATTATGCAATTCCATACAGGTGGTGCAAGCTCTAAACCTCCAGATAGTCTACATAAGAAGAGAGCCACACAGATCACAGTGAATAATTTCCAGCAGATCAAATCTTAATTCTATGTGGAATACCTCTATTTTTGTAGAGAGTCCTCAAGATTCTCTAGATCACTTTTATCAATGTTTCACAAAGATTTGACCTCTGCACCTAGACAGCTATACATACAATAATAGAAATGGGGTGGGATTGTACATAGTAAACAGCACCTCTACAAAGACCTTAATATGCAAACCTAATTAAGCTACACAACCAGTTACTAAACAGAAACTTAACAGAGATGTTACCAATAAACACTAACCTGCATTTCTCAGGCCATCTAAAAATCCACGAAAGACACCTTCTGCTTCTGATTTCAACAACCGTTCAAGAAACAGTGATGAAGCAGTGGTGGGCCCTTTCTTTTCTTCTATTGCTGCAAGTTCTGCAATATCTGGAAGGAAAAGTATACCGAGGAGTAAATACTTCTGAGTTGCAAGCTTGTGAACCGCTGGTTTTTTCCTATGTAGTATAGTTGGCTGCATTAGGAAGAACTCTTCTTTACCATAGCCTTAGGTAGCCGCTTCCAGCATAAAACGTTACACTATTATAATCATTTTACTATACTTGCTAACAACAGGAGAAATAAAACAGGTATACATACCTTCTTATCTCCACACCCCCCCCCCCCGAAACGTTTAGACAGCCAAGATCTATCAATGCCAAGGTTTTAAACATTTAAGCTCCTACGAAGCTCTTTTCTGTGCAGGTCCAGATTCTGCTGCACAACACCCTCCCAGCCCAGCTGTCACCTTGCTCAGCAAGCCAGGGCTTCATGTAGCTCAGGATGTACGTGGGGCACAGGGTGCTTTCCAGGTAGGACCTGAACAGCTCCAGGCTTTCCTTCTCGTCTGGTTTCATCACCCCGCCTCAAGCTGCTCCTCGCCCGGAATGCTCTCTCGTCGAGGGGCTCCCGAACCCTTCCTCCCACTTCCCCAGCGGCGCCGACGCTAGGAAATGAAACGAAACTTAACTTACAGCCGGGCGCACGCGCACTGTGGGCATTCCCAGAACCAGGGCTCGCTTGCAGGAGGAAAGGCAGTTCCTTTCCCAAACCACTGGAGTTTTCTGAGACGTGGGAAACGAAACGGAAACTGGAGGAGCTAGCGGTTTTTTGGTTTTGTTTTTTTTTATGTGAAATAAAAAAAAACATTTGCCCCAAAATAAAAACAAGGCGCAAAAAGAAATGTAAAAGTCCACAAGGGGAAATATAGTATGAGAGATATCTATATATACCCAGTTTGCAGAATACCTATACTAGGAAATTTTGAGGGGTAAGGATAGCAAGTTTGCTCACCGTAAACGGAGCTCGCCGTAGACAGCAGGATGAATTAGCCAGAACACAAACAATGACACCAAATATACCCTTCTCTCCTCTAGCGAGTATCAGGCCGAATCAATATTGGTGCGTGTAAAACAGGTGCCCGCTTTCCTAATGTGCACCGATCCACCTCTCTTGGACACCCATTTTATATTTAAATTAGCTGCCAAGGTAAAAAGGAGGTGCAAGGGGTAACTGTGCGTCCCTGTCAGTGAGTTAGGAAACAGACACTCAATAGGAGCATCCGTTTTCTCCCACTAGCGGTGCCCAGAAATATTTTGTTACTCAGTTTTTTTTTTATTTTTAATAATTTCACTTTTGGTAGTTCCTCCTACTTAGTAGCGCGACAATACTAGTAGGAGAGATCACAGGAAGAATTTGCTGTGTTGCAAGGGCACATTGGCCGCAAGATAAATTTTTTTGCATTGTGGGGATTGGCTAATAGCCTCATCTACATGTACTTTACATGTAATGAGCGCTATTAGCCACGCGCTCAACTGGACGCGCGTTTTGGATGTACTAACCCCCATTTCACATTAGGGGTTATGGACGCGCATCCAAAACAAATCAAGCAATCCACAACCTAAAATTTGTGGGAAAAATACCTCTGGAAAATGAACTGAAAAACGAAAACATTTTTTCCCCTGCATATCCCTAATATTACAAGGTGGAAAACACACAGGATTATATTAATTCTCTATTTCATTAAACGCTACTCATACATCCAAAAAATCTTTATGTTGGTTAGAATCCGATTTGCTCTTCAAATCACTATCTTTAAATCTAACATGTCGTGAGTCTTTCTGTTGTTTCCTTATTACCCCCTCAGATTCTTTGACATGTGATGGTTATCGGTTCCGGTTTGATTATAAATAGATTGAAAATCTGTATTATAAGCGATATCATTGAAGAATATGGTTAAAAGTGATGTTTGGGAATAAACGTGATCTGTGATTTGAAGCAGGTTTGGGAGTAAACGTGGTTCGTGATTAAAAGTTGAGATTTACAGGTGTGGAGCGTGGACACCTTTGATATTGAGTCCCTGAGGAAGCCCCTAGCAGGGGGTGAAACAAAGATCTTTGTCGGACCGGGAGGAATATGATTGCCCTTCATGACGAATATTAGAAGAGAATTTTGAGTTTTGATATCCGGACATAGTTCTGGATTGGTTTACATGTAGAAAGTCACATGTAATTGCTCATTGATATTAGCTGTTATAAAATATTGAAACAGAGCAACAATTATAGTATTCTATGTATTAAAATTTGGAAAGTGTATTGATGATCACAATGTTTACAGGTGCTATGGGTTTTTAAGTGGAATGAATGTGTGTGAGTGGGTACTATGATTAGATAGCTTTTAATTGCTTAGATAGGATATTCTATTGGAAGATACAATAAAGTTTATACATATAGTGTATTAAAAATTGTTTGATTCTCTGTGTATGAGTAGCATCCCTAATATTAAGCATGGCTAATTCATCCTTCCATCTATGGACAATCCCATTTACAGAAAGCGAACTTGCTTTCTCCAGGCTTGAACAAGCCATGACATATGGGGAGTCCCAAGCTGAGGGTTGCAGTAGAGCACTTACTGAAAAACAATCAGAAGACCCCTGTACAGAGGAGACAGTCTCTCATACTCCTCGGTATGATAGACTGTCAGATAGTAATGGGACGTGAAGGTGTGAATTGATGACCAAGTTGCAGCTTTGCAATGTCTTCAAATAGGCATGGCTCACAGATGAGCCACTGATGTAGCCATGGCTCTCAGTTGATGAGTCTTGACAGGGTCTGTGATCTGGAGACCAGTGAAAGAATAGCAAAGCAATATACTTCACTAGCCAGTTGGCCAGCATGCACTTGGCAACCGCTATTCGTAGTCTGTTAGGATCGTAAGAGATAAAGTGTTGAGAAACCTGTGATATGGTTGAGGTCTCTACAAATAACAAGCTAAGGCCCTTTTGCAGACCAATGAATAGAGGGCCTTCTCTCCTTCATGAGCATGAGGTCTTGGAAAGAATGGGCAATACAATGGCTTGATTCAGGTGAAAAGCCAAAACTACTTTTGGCAGAAACTTGGTGAATACAGATCACCACTCTGTTGTACAAAAACTGCATGTATGGTGAGCAATGAACCAGTGCCTGACGCTCTCTGACTCTTCTAGACAAGATAATGGCCATTAGGAGCCCTACCTTCCAGATGAGGAACTCCAAAGAAGCCAACTTGAATAGTTACATAAGAAATTGACATACTGGGTCAGACAGAGGGGCCATCAAACCCAGCATCCTGTTTCCAACAGTGGCCAATCCAGGATACAAGTACCTTGCAAGTATCTAAACATTAAGTAGATCCCATGCTACTGATGCCAGTAATAGCAGTGGCTATTCCCTAAGTCAACTTGATTAATAGCAGTTTATGGCGGTCTCCTCCATGAACTTATCCAAACCTTTTTTAAACCCAGCTACACTAACTGCCCTAACCACATCCTCTAGCAAGCAATTCCAGAGCTTAATTGTGCTTTGAGTGAAAAATAATTTTCTTTGATGCCCCCTTCTATTATCTGAAAGAGTAAATAACCAATTACATTTACCTGTTCTAGTTCTCTCATGATTTTATAGACCTCTATCATATCCCCCTTCAGCAGCCTCTTCTCCAAGCTGAACAGCCCTCAATTCTTTAGACTAACTTCTTTAGCAGTTCCAGCTCCATTATTTTGGTCACCTTTCTCTGTATCTTCTCCAGTTCAACTGTATCGTTATTTAGATGTGGTGACTAGAACTGCACACAGCACCCAAGGTGCAATCTCATGATGGAGCGATACAGAGACATTATGACATTCTCCATTTTATGCACCATTCCCTTCCTAATTCTTTCCTAACATTTTGTTTGCTTTTTTGACCACCACAGCACACTGAGCTGATGATTTCAATATATTATCCACTATGACTCCTAGATTTTTTACTGGAACCTAACATTGTGTAACTGCAGCAAGGGTTATTTTTATTTTTCCCCTATATGCATTACCTTGCAGTTGTCCACATTAAATTTCATCTGACAATTGGACATCCAATCTTCCAGTCTTGCAGTTCCTCCTGCAATTTATCACAATCCACATGTGATTTAACTACTCTGAATAATTTTGGGTCATCTGCAAATTGAATCACCTCACTCATTGCATCCCTTTCCAGATCATTTATACATTTATTAAAAAGCAGTGGTTCTAGTACAAATCCCTGAGGCATTCCACTGTTTACTTGTTTCCTCTGAGAAAACTGGCATTTAATCCTACTCTCTGGTTCCTGTCTTTTAACCAGTTTGCAATCCATAAAAGGACATCGCCTCCTAGCCCATGACTTTTTAGTTTTCTTAGAAGCCTTTCATGAGGGGCCTTGTCAAACACCTTCTGAAACTCCAAATATACCACATCTACCTATTCAACTTTATCCACATTTTTATTAACCCCTTAAAAAAAATGTAGTAGATTTGTGAGGAAAGACTTCCCTTGGTTAAATCCATGCTGACTGTGTTCCATTAAACTATATCTTTCAATATTTTATGTGATTTTATTCTTTAGAATAGTTTCCATTATTTTTCCCAGAACTGAAGTCAGGCTCACCAGTTTAGTTTTCCAGATTACACCTGGAGCCCGTTTTAGATATCGGGGGTTACATTGGCCACCTTCCAGTCTTTGATGATTTTAATAATAGGTTACAAATTTTTACTAATAGATATGAAATTTCATTTTTTAGTTCTTTCAGAACTCTGGGGTGTATACCATCTGGTCCAGGTGATTTGCTACTCTGTAGTTTGTCAATTTGGCCTACTACATCTTCCAGGTTCACTGTGATTTGCTTCAGTTCATCCTAATCATCACCCTTGAAAATAGTCTCTGGAACTGGAACCTTCCCACCATAGGCATTAGTAAACATGGAAGCAAAGAATTAATTTAGTCTTTCCACAAGGGTCTTATCTTCCCTAAGAGCCCCTTTAACCTCTTGATCTTAGCCTGCCTTATCAATGTTTTACATGTAACTTGACATTGCTTATGCTTTTTCCTATTTTCATCAGATGAATCCTTCTTCCAATTTTTGAAGGAAGATTTTTTTTTGCTAAAATAGTGTCTTTCACCTTGCCTTTTAACCATGCTGGTAATCGTTTTGCCTTCCTTCCAACTTTCTTAATGCATGGGATATATTTGCACTGTACTTCACAATGGTATTTTTAAAACAATGACCACGGCTGTTGTACACTCTTAACCATTGCAGGGGGGGGGGTAGGCTTGTGGGCTGCACAGCTATCAATAACGGGTGTCTGTGGATCACAGGTCTTATCCTACCTGAGCCCACTGTAAATCCATTTTTCCTTGACTTAAAATAATTATAACTTAATAAAAACAGTTCATCCTTAGCTGAACACTGGAGGCAGTCTGCATCTTGGCAAGCGCAGCCACCATAAGATCAGATTCTGTCCTGATGTTACATTTACCCAGTCAAGATTGGAGTAATTGAAATCTAATTCCAAAAAATCTCTTAATGAATAACCCCACGAGGGCAATGAATTAAATTGAGATACGTGGTGTTTTTAGATTATTAGAAACAAACTTTTACGCTGTGCATATCAAGATTTACTTTAGAAATTTAAGGACCATCATACCACCCAGTGCTCACAAGTCAGACTTGCATTTCATGCACTTCATATGGGTCACTTTTAATCAACTGGTCCATGTAGCTCCACTCAATTTTTATGAATTTTTTAAATATTTTTCAAGTAGTGAATTTTAAAAAGAAGAAAAACTTCCCTTATTCATCCGTTGTCGGGGTCATTTTTCCATAGCTGTCGGAGGTACTCGTCCGACGCGCGCGTTTCGCCAAAGTAGCTGCTTCAGAGACGTATATTCAGACTCTCCTGATCCAGCACTCCCCTTATTTCAACGGGGGATATAAACAGATCTTTAAGCATTAGTAAATTCTTGCAAAAAAGAACTTCAGTGAAGTTCTTTTTTGCAATTGAGTGGAGCTACATGGACCAGTTGATTAAAAGTGACCCATATGAAGTGCATGAAATGCAAGTCTGACTTGTGAGCACAGGGTGGTATGATGGTCCTTAAATTTCTAAAGTAAATCTTGATATGCACAGCGTAAAAGTTTGTTTCTAATAATCTAAAAACACCACGTATCTCAATTTAAGTAATTGAAATCTCCCATTATTACTGCACTGCCAAATTGGTTAGCTTCCCTGATTTCTCTTAGCATTTTATCATCTGTCTCATCATTATAGCCAGGTGGACGGTAGTATACTCCTATCATTATACTCTTATCCAATACCCACAAGATTTCTATGCATTCTGCTGTGCATTTAGACTTTTGTATGATCTTTATCCTGTTGTACTCTATGCCCTCCCAGACATAACGTGCCCCCCCCCCACACCAAGTTGATCCTCTCTATCATTGTGATATAATTTGTACACTGATATAGCTCTGCCCCTCTTTCCACCAGGTTTCTGAGGTGCTAATTATGTCTCTCTCATCATTCACTGTTATACATGCTAACCTTCTCATTTTACTTCCTAGACTTCTGGCATTGGCATACAGACATTTCAAAGTGCATTTTTTTGCTTGTATTAACAACCTGCTTTTCAGTTGATAAGGATAATTTGGAATCCTTCAGGTCAGGTGTTTCTTTACTTATAGGCACATGAACTACGTTATGCTTGGCATTCACGGGCTACTCCCAAAGACTACCACTCATCTCCGGGCCCCCGGTCCAGCCATGCAACTCCAGAACGCAGCAAGATGCAACCAGCACACGAAGCAGGACGCCACTGCCAACTGCTGCACGAGCATCCTCCTGAGTTGTGCCTCTGCTCGGCATTAAAGGGACCATGGTGGGAAATCTTGATGACATTAGCAACAATGCCCTATATAAGGGCAATGCTCTAGTCACAACTTGCCTCAGCAATTAGATTTTCTTACTCTTCAGTACAGCATGTTGCTACCAGCAACCTGGCTTCAGTTCCAACATCCTTGTCTTCATTTCTTCGGTTTCTTCCTTGTTGCCTGCCTGTTCTTCTCCTCACCTACCTGCCCTGTCTATCCATCCTTCCTTTCCTCTTGGACGGATTTCCTGGTTTGACCTCTACCTGATCCTGAATATGCCTGACCGCTGCCTGCTTCTGACCACTGCCTGATTACAGATGCGTCTGACTGCTGCCTGCCTGACCTTTGCCTGGACCTCAGACTTGCCTGACCTCAGCCAGCTTACGATCCAAGTAACACTAGGACCTCCTCTTCTGCCATCAGCAGAGACTCTACCTAAGTCCTGCCAGCCCCAGCACCCAAAGGCTCAATCCATGGGGAATAAGGGCTGTTATGGGTGAAGTTTTAATCATGTCTTGCTTGTAGCACCAATCTGCCTTGGTCCAAGGGTCCATGAATGCAGCAGACTACTTTTGATTTTATTGGTATGCCCTCACTCTCCTCTTTCCTTAGTATCCTTTGAATATACCTCCCTCTGAACCCTGCACTACTGAGCAATTGTTGGCTTTCCCTGTTGCTCTAGTTTAAAAGCTGCTCTCTCCTTTTTAAAAGTTAGCACCAGCAGCCTGGTTCTACTCTGGTTAAGATGGAACCCATCCCTTCAAAAATGACTCCTTCTTCCCCTAAAGGTTGCCAAGTTCCTTCCAAACTGAATCCCTCTTCCTTTCACTATCGTCTCATCCTTGCATGAGATTCCAGAACTATCTCTAGAGACCTGCATGTGCAACAGGGAACATTTAAAAGAATGCTACCCTGGAGGTTCTGGATTTCAGCTTTCTGCCTAAAAGCCCTCTGGTTTGTTTATAATCTCAGATACACACAAACTCTAAAGAATATTTTTCATCAATAAGCGAATGAATGAGCCTTGCTGATTGGGTGTGACATCCTCCAGCAGCATGTATTGGAATCTTCTCCAATAGTAGAGATTTTTGTTCTTCTCATATGTGGGAGTTTACACGCGCATACCTCAGTCATCATTAACAGCTCGGGTCAGTTGCGTTTTTTTCCACGTTGCACATGGATGCAAATTTTCTCATCCTCAGTCACACTCTTTCCTCACTATGTCAACAATGAAGAAGGCCCTTCCAAGTGAGGGACTTCAGTTCAGCCATAGCCAGGGGTTCAAATGGACTGGACACAAGGGCAGTTAACACTACATTCACATCCTACAGGATTGGAGATTTCTGTCATTGGTGAGTAAATGTGTAAGAGTCCTTTCATGAAGTGAGATACTAACGGATGCATTGCACATGGAGTTCCCATTTACTGGATGATAGTATGCTGCAACAGCACTCAGATGGACTCTAACTGATGAAGTCTGGAGACCTGTCTGAGACAAGTGGTATAGGTAGTTGAGTAGGAGTTTTGGGGAACAATGAAATGGGTTAAGTGATTGTTCCAGGCACCAAGGCAAGTAACAGGACCATTTTAAGGAGTAGTTATGAGTAGAGGCTGTCTGAGAAGAGTGGAGAACATCCTGAACAGCAGTTGGGAGGTCCAAGAGTTCAAAGACTTGGCACTCAATCTCCAAGCGGTTAGGTGGAGAGATGAGAGAAAGGGGTGTAGAAGGATTCCCCCCTCTTGTGTCAGAAGTGTTGGTTGACAACCCAGAGGTCTGGGTGGTTGCAGCGATAGTTGTATTAGATATGCATACCATGGTTGTCTTGGCCCTGCTGGGGCAATGAGAATCATGTCCGCCTTGTCGTGGATGCACTTCTGAACCATGCGGGTTATGATTGGGATTATAGCAGGAAAGCATAGAGAAGACCCTCGGACCACATGAGGAGAAAAGCATCCTTGGTTATCCTGCTCGAAAAGGGAAGGATAGAACAGAAGGCCTCCACTTTTGCATAGTACTGGGTCATAAAATGCTGTTATAATTTCAGCCCCTGATAAAGGATTTTTGTTCGAAACACGAAATCATGTCATGCTTTAAAATTTTCTCCAATAAGATTTCTGGAATGGCTTGATCTCCAGTAGAATTATGGACCTTCTCTAAAAGCAATTGCAAGATAAGTGACTGTGATAAAATTATTTTGTTTACAAAATAAGGTAGCATATAAAGAAAGAAAAAATGGATGTAAAAACATAACAAGAGACCTATGATTATAAAATGGGTTGGGCACCAGTCAAGTAAATGTCTGTGGAAGGGAGAATATCACTTTATCTCAATAAAAGTGACTTTGGTCCTTATCCATGATGTCTCAATTAGTTTCTCTCTTTTGGTATCTTCATGAGTATCTTCATGAGTGGTTCTTTTAGAGATATAGATTTGAGGTATACCACATTTGTTCAGTATTTTTTCAATTGAAGGGTTTAGACAATGGTACAACATTCCTATTAATTTTATTAGATATATCCCCAGCCTTTGATACTCTTAACTATACTATATTGCTGTCTCGCCTAGGATCATTGGGGATCTCTTCTATTGTTCACTCCTGATTTACTTCTTTTCTGGCTGATCGATCTTTTAGAATAACGATTGGAGACATCTTCAGTTTTGCACCCATTATCCACAGTACTGTCTCAAGGTTCTGCATTCTCTGCAATACTTTTCAATATCTATTTAGCCCCATTTTGCTCAGTGTTGGCTGACGATATACAATCTCTTCCACTTTTAACATACATTTCAGAAACTATCCTCCTGCTGATGTGAGATTAAGGATTGGCTTTCCGCCAATAATTTAGTGCTGAATATTAGCAGGATTGAAATTGTGCTCTCTCTGAATTCACCAGCCATCAACCAAATAAATTTACCTTTGATAACTGTTCCATCCCTATTGCATAGTATGCTCATTATCTGGTCATTTTGGTTAACTCATCACTGTCAATACACAGACAGGAAAGGTCTTCACGACAAAGGTTTGTAAAGCTCTGTGCTTAGATTACGGAACCATGAGAAAAAGACAACAAGGATTTGGGATTATCTTCAAGTGCCAGGGTCCATGGCAGTGGCACAGAAGCCATAGTCTCAGGCATATATACACCCACTGCAGAGGTATTTATTTCCAAGGTGGAAAGCAGAGTCCGAGGATTACAGTGTGAGGTTACTATGTTGAGGCCACGGACAAGTTAGTCTGGTGGTCAATAAAGCAGAAACAGAAGGAAGGGACTTCAGAGTCTTTTTCCTGGATAACAATAACAACAGATGCCAGCCTGAGCAGTTGAAGAGCCCACTGTCAGAGGTCTCTAGACTGCCTCACAAAGTGGTTGATCAACAGGTTGGAAGCAAGGGATAATTGGTATTCTCCCCAATTATCTGTGGAAAATCAGTGAGGATATTTTCAAAGGTCAGCAGGTATCAAAGCTCTCTGGAAATGAGAACTCCTGCACAAGTGGGTGGAGAGAAACCTTAAGGAACTTTCCGCAATATACATAATGGGAGTTTAAAATGTTTAGTCAGATTATCTGTTGGAATACACTGGATCCAAAGGAATGGGAGCTAGCAAGCACTGCCTTTTTATTAACAATGGGTAGGTGGAGTGTGCCTATGATGGATTTTATGATGATGAAAAGAAATGCAAAAGTCGCAAGCTTCTCCAACCACAGAAGAGAGCTGGGGGCTGGCAGGATTGGATGCTTTCTAGATTTATGCAGGATTCTGCACCGATAACTGAAGGTTAGAAATGCATTTTGACAGTCGACCATTTATTCATCCTTTTCTATGGTTAGAGGAAAGGTGAGGCCGATTCTAAGTCAACTACAGTAAGGTGACTTAAGGAGACAATTAGATCAGCCAATATCTCTATAGGTCTGCTCAGAGCTCATTTTATAATGGTATTGGCAGGTTCCTGGGCAAGAGTAGCACGTGGTTTATTTGGAGGAAATCTGCAACATGGCAACTGTATTCCTTGCATTTTTTTTTTTTTTTACCAATCATTACTGCCTGGATGTGTGGGCTAGAAAGGCAGGCTGGTCTGGATCCCTCCCTCCCCAGTGTGAGGGTTGTTTGGATACATCCCATACATTTGAACTGGTCTGGAGAAAGAATAAGGAAGGAAAAGTTTGGTTCTTGCCTGCTAATTTTCTTTTCTTATGTCCAACCATACCAGTCCAGGAGCACATGTGATAGTCTTTCAATATATTCTGCACTAATGTTTCTTTTGCTAATACACCGGATCTTCTGTCCCATGGTTGAATGGGAGCTCAAAATAGAACTCTAAATGTTAATTATTTCCCTACTCGTTGGGTTAATGGAAAAGTTTTGTTGATTTGTTA
Organism: Rhinatrema bivittatum; assembly: GCF_901001135.1. NCBI lineage: Eukaryota > Metazoa > Chordata > Amphibia > Gymnophiona > Rhinatrematidae > Rhinatrema > Rhinatrema bivittatum. The sequence goes on along the minus strand of NC_042615.1, from coordinate 543,341,674 downwards.
CAGAAAACTGGAATGCAGATGGTTGCACAGGCTCCTGTGTAGAGAAGTTCAATAAGCTAGTTATTGTCTGTCTTCACCTACTAGTAAGTGAGCAAAACCCATGGATCTGGGCAAGGCTGGTAGGACACAAAGAAAGAAAATTAGAAGAACCACATTTTTCCAAAAAGTAGACTACAGATTGGGGAAATGTATTTAAATTTTTTTTTTTAATAATTTGTATTTAAAACCTAAGCATATAACTATATGCAAATGGCCCACATAATCTACTTGCTAGCTGTCATAGGAAACTGAGGCAGGGTTTAAACAACCTCCATGGTTTAAATACTAGATGGCAGCATGCAAAATTCCTATTTAGTGAGATAGGGAAATGCAGAGGAGATGTAGAAACAGAGAAATGCAATGGCAGAAAAAGACCATATAGCCTATCTAGTAGAGATGTGAATCGTTTTCCATATCGTCTTAACGATAGAAATCGTGTGGCAGGAGAAGAAAATCGTGTTTGGCACGATTATTTCGTTGAAAAATCGTTAAAAATCGTTTTTTCCGATTAGTGCGCACTAACTCGAGTTAGTGCGCACTAACTCAAAATGATACAAATAGACACTTTCCAGGTCACTGAAGGTCAGTTAGGAATGAATATGTGTTCCTATTGGCTGGCTGCCCTCTTATCTATTGATGTTACCAAGGTTACCACTGAGGTGATGGTTGGGGGGATGGGAAATGGAACTGGAAACTCATGAACACCAACAGAAAATGAAACAAAGTGTTCACACTTCCCAGGTCAGTAAAGGTCACTTAGGAATGAATATGTATTCCTATTGGCTGGCTGTGCTTTTATCTATTGATGTTACCAAGGTTACCACTGAGGTAATGGTTGGGGGGATGTGAAATGGAAACAGTTGGAAGCTTGACATGTGATGATCAGCACTCACGTGACTAGAACTTCTTTGTTTATTATTTTTGTTAGCAGACACGTGCATGTTGAATTTGCCAATCACTGTGCATTTTAGAAAGGTGGTCCTGGCTGGAACTGTACACAGTTCAAATATATGTAATTGATTGTTGGTAAGTGTATTTTTTAAGTAGCCACACTGGCACCAGTATGTTTACTTTTCCTCCTACTTAACTCACTAGCTCAGCTTTGTAAGAAGGGCTTCTCTGCTTGAGTGAGGGTCAGGCAGCTCCCCCCTGTCTGTGAAGCCAGCCTCTCACTAGTAATGCAGGGAGGGAGCTGTCTCAGACTTCACCATCCTCCCCCCCCCCCCTCACCCACACACCATTCACTAGCTGGGACATGGGGGAAGTCAGGAGTGAGGGTCAGGCAGCTCCCCCCTGTCTGTGAAGCCAGCCTCTCACTAGTAATGCAGGGAGGGAGCTGTCTCAGACTTCACCATCCTTCCCCCCCCCCCCTCACCCACACACCATTCACTAGCTGGGACATGGGGGAAGTCAGGAGTGAGGGTCAGGCAGCTCCCCCCTGTCTGTGAAGCCAGCCTCTCACTAGTAATGCAGGGAGGGAGCTGTCTCAGACTTCACCATCCTCCCCCCCCCCTCACCCACACACCATTCACTAGCTGGGACATGGGGGAAGTCAGGAGTGAGGGTCAGGCAGCTCCCCCCTGTCTGTGAAGCCAGCCTCTCACTAGTAATGCAGGGAGGGAGCTGTCTCAGACTTCACCATCCTCCCCCCCCCCCCCCCTCACCCACACACCATTCACTAGCTGGGACATGGGGGAAGTCAGGAGTGAGGGTCAGGCAGCTCCCCCCTGTCTGTGAAGCCAGCCTCTCACTAGTAATGCAGGGAGGGAGCTGTCTCAGACTTCACCATCCTTCCCCCCCCCCCTCACCCACACACCATTCACTAGCTGGGACATGGGGGAAGTCAGGAGTGAGGGTCAGGCAGCTCCCCCCTGTCTGTGAAGCCAGCCTCTCACTAGTAATGCAGGGAGGGAGCTGTCTCAGACTTCACCATCCTCCCCCCCCCCCTCACCCACACACCATTCACTAGCTGGGACATGGGGGAAGTCAGGAGTGAGGGTCAGGCAGCTCCCCCCTGTCTGTGAAGCCAGCCTCTCACTAGTAATGCAGGGAGGGAGCTGTCTCAGACTTCACCATCCTCCCCCCCCCCCCTCACCCACACACCATTCACCAGCTGGGACATGGGGGAAGTCAGGAGTGAGGGTCAGGCAGCTCCCCCCTGTCTGTGAAGCCAGCCTCTCACTAGTAATGCAGGGAGGGAGCTGTCTCAGACTGGTATCAGGGTTAGGGCACTGTGTGCAGGAAGATCACAACACTCCTGGTATTAATAGGGATAGGGCACTGTAAGAGATGACTGTAGTAGATTGAATAAAGATCTGATGTTTCTGCTCTCCTCACACCAAACAAAAACAACACACAAGCAGAGAAGCCCTTCTTACAAAGCTGAGCTAGTGAGTTAAGTAGGAGGAAAAGTAAACATACTTGTGCCAGTGTGGCTACTTAAAAAATACACTTACCAACAATCAATTACATATATTTGAACTGTGTACAGTTCCAGCCAGGACCACCTTTCTAAAATGCACAGTGATTGGCAAATTCAACATGCACTAGCATTTCAGGTGCCTGCTAACAAAAATAATAAACAAACAAGTTCTAGTCACGTGAGTGCTGATCATTACATTACTTTTTTTGTCAAGCTTCCAACTGTTTCCATTTCACATCCCCCCAACCATTACCTCAGTGTTAGCCTTGGTAACATCAATAGATAAGAGCACAGCCAGCCAATAGGAATACATACATACATATTCATTCCTAAGTGACCTTTACTGACCTGGGAAGTGTGAACACTTTGTTTCATTTTCTGTTGGTGTTCGTTAGTTTCCAGTTCCATTTCCCATCCCCCCAACCATCACCTCAGTGGTAACCTTGGTAACATCAATAGATAAGAGGGCAGCCAGCCAATAGGAACACATATTCATTCCTAACTGACCTTCAGTGACCTGGAAAGTGTTTATTTGTATCATTTTCAGTTAGTGCGCACTAAATCGAGTTAGTGCGCACTAACGGGGAGTTAGTGCGCACTAAATCGAGTTAGTGCGCACTAACACGATTTAACGATTTTTAACGATAAATCGTTAGAATTTCTATTGTATCGTGTTCTATAACGATTTAAGACGATATTAACATTATCGGACGATAATTTTAATCGTTGAAAAACGATTCACATCCCTACTATCTAGTTTGCCTATCCACATCAACTCTCTCAGAGGTCCCCTGTACTTGTTCCATGCTTTCTTGAATTCAGATACTGTCCTTGTCTCCTCTGAAAGGCTGTTCATGCATCCACCACCCTTTCTGTAAAGAAAATATGGACTGAAAAAAAGCTGTCACATACAATTTACCCTCCACTAAAATTCCCCTGAAGCAGCAGAAACCTTAGTCACAAACTAGGATCAATGCTACACTCTTCAAGCAATTTCATTCATTTCTTGCTCTATACATCAGCTGCAGGTGGACCTACTCAACTCATTATCCTTGAGCCACAGTTGCCTCTTACTGCAATTGGCACTCCAATACCATTATTAGAATACAGAGATTATCTGGAGATTGCTCCTATAAATATATATTTATTTTAAAATTGAATCATAATTGTCATATTCATAGTTGTGTTTTATTTATGCATTTCCATTGGTAATCTAGGATTACAGAGTAAAGTGCTATAAGATATACCAACCAAGGTCACATATGCTTCTAGTAGTTGTCTTATTGCTTGTTTGCTCTTGAACTTCAAACTGATACTGGAGAGGCTCAAACTATCTTCATGGTCCAAGGGAGCAGCTTATGCAGCCAGGAATCATGATGGGATGTTCTGATGGCTGCAAGAAGGCAGCTGAACATCTGGACTACATGTATGGTTTTTGCTACCTTAGCTGGTTACATGGCTGTACACGTGCGTCTTGAATGCAAATCTAAATAAGTGTATGTGCAGTATATCCTTTCTGTACAGCACTGCATGTGTCTAGTAGCACTTCAAAAATGCTAAGTAGTAGTAGTATCCATAATATATTGGGCTTGGTAGTGTGCCCGTCAGTGCTCGCGCATGTTCCCCGGCCCACCGATAGATGGCGCAGGCAGCTCCCTGGACGCCCTGGAGGCTCAAACATGGCCGTACAACAGCCATGTCCAACACCAGCTACAAGAAGTACTCCTGGGGGAATTCAGCACTACTGCGGAATGCAGATTTTGCGCAGAATTCCTCCTTCCCACAGATTTCCTCCCTCACCTTGCCTATTTCCTCCCTCGCCGGAAGACTATTCAAAACAAGAAGGACAGCGGCCATTGCAGGATAGGCAGAAAACAACAGAGGAGACCCTGGCATGCCACGAAAGGAACGTGTCCCGCGGCACACGCTCCGTTCACAGCGAAGATGAAGGCCTGGCGTGCTGTTCACGGCGAAAAGGGAAGGCCCCCATGTGCCGCGAGACACTCTCTGTTCTTGGCATGCCAGGGTCTCCGCTGCTATTTTCTACTCAAGGTGAAAATGGAAGGCCCCCCTGTGCCGCGAATGGCGCACCGGGCCTTCATCTTCGCCGCGAACGGTGCGGGTCCCGCGGCATGCCGGTGAGAGAGAACATGTCGGGGAGGGGAGGGTGAGAGACAGCAGGAGGGTGTGAGAGAGAGCATGGGGGGGGGGGGGGAGGATGCTGGTGAGAGAGAATGTGTGTGTGAGAGAGGAGAGGGGGTGTGGGGGAGTGCGAGAGACAGCTTGGTAAATAAACTTTGCCAGACCTGGCTTTAGCAAATGTGCCTCCTGGGTGAAAATTTAGTTTTTACTTTTCAGCTAACGCTTCCATACAAGAGCATATGTGCCAATAAAAAGGCTCGCCGCCCTGACGTAGAATGGGTACAGTTGCTAGTTACAATATAGCTGCTTTGTATGCTAGTCCAGATATATTGTTACATAACAGCATGAGTTTTTTGCAATGCATATATGTATCGCTTCTCTGCCTTTGGCTAAGATCAAGTGTAGTGTGTAGTAGTTTTAGGTTTTGGTAATTAGGAATATATTTATCATCTGTTGGGGAAGGAGAAAAGAGAAATGCTATTCAGGTTTGTGCTCAACCTCTTGCTCTTTAAAACAAGTAGCTTGTGAGCACACTGGGGACAGGGAAATAAATATTACATTCAAGTATTATAAGTATTTACAAAAATGTATATTCTACCCCCGGCCGATTACAACATTATAAAAAAAAATCCTGCATACATATTAAAAACAAAATATAAAATCAAATTAAAAAAAGCATAATCAATAAGGAAAATAATCTAATCAAAAGCTTCAATGAACAAATGTGCCTTTAACATCTTCCTAAAACCTCTCGGCCGAATTTTTAAAAGGCCTTGCACGTAAAAAACAGGGGTTATGCGTGTGGCAGGGCCTTGCGTGCATTTTCAAAGGGGCAGTCCGGGGGGAGGGGCGGGGCTGGAGGTGGCCGGCACAGTGGCCATTTGTCACTGTGGCAGGGAAGCACGCGCCAGCAGTCGGCCGGCCCGCACAAGTTGCTTCTGCTCCAATGGAGCAGTACAATAAAACAACAACAAAAAAAAAGGTAGGCGAAAGGGTTTAAGGGTTGGGGAGGAGAAGGGAAGAGGGAGGGAGTATGGGTGGGAGGGTAAGGAAGTTCCCTCCCAGACCACACCTTAATTGGAGTGGACTGGGAGGGAACTCGGGGAGGCCCAAGTGTGTTGCAGCACGTAGTCTTACAAGATTGGGCCTTCCCTGTGCGTCCCGCCCGTACATGCACGCACAAATTATAAAATCTGGCGCATATGTGCACACAGCCATGGGATTTTATAACATGCGCGCGTATGTTATAAAATCGGCCGCACCGGGAAGTATGCACAAACTGACGGCAGAGGGCCAGAACCACTGAATGCTAAAACAGCCATGAGCCTAGTGGAGCTGTAAACCCAAGCCAGGGAAAACCTTCCTGCTGAAGGAGGAGAACTAAAGGACAGCAGCAGGCTGGAGGTGGAGTGGTTCCCCCCTTGAGTGAGGGGGACCCCAGCGGCAATCTGAGAGGCAGAATTGGTCCCCCAGGAAGGCACGGATCCCAGTGGCAGATCCAAAGGTAGAATGGCCCCCTTGAGCAAGGGGACCACAGTGGTAGTCCAGGAGGCAGAGTCAGGTCTCCCAGTGGCAGTCCAAGAGGTGGATTTGGGTCCCCCAGGAGGGTGTGGACCCCAGCAGCAGACTGGGAGGTGGAGTTGGGTCCCCCAGGAGGGCGTGGACTCCATTGACAGTCCAGGAGGTGGAATCAGGTCCCCCCCCAAGAGGGTGTGGATCTGAGCATTGGCACAGACCGCTCAGTGGAGCGGAAGGAGACTATTTAGATACAATGGATCTCTCTCTCCCCCCCCCCCCCCAAGCCAACACTGCCCACCAGCCCAGTTGCACCTTTTCACTTGGGTGAGACTTGGGGGAAAAATAAAGGGGGAGGATAATAATACTTGCTTAAGTGGGAATGAAAGAGGTCCCTTCTATTCTATATGGTGGTATACTGTGGGGGCCAACAACTCCAAATTACTAAATATTAAATGTTCTTCCTATCTTGTAGAAATGTATATAGTTGCATGGCCTACTAGCCATGAGTAGATTAGTGTGCTGTTTGATATCCTATTAGCAATGTACATAGTCATGTAGAAATGTATATGCTTGTATAGTCTAATAAACTTGTATACATTTGTAGACAATGCCAGCCTTATTCACAGTCGCATTTGTTTCCTGGGGTGATGTGAGGGAAATCCCACCCTCTAACACCTTCTTTCCCAGGTGGAGGCACAAGAAACTAAGAACATGAAAGGCAAGCACTGCAATCCTTGAAAGAAAGAGTATCACTGTCCTTTCCAAAGGATCTTTTACATAGGAAAACAGAGCAAGTTTGCTCATCAAAGACAGGGGCCAATGCAATATAGCGTGCTCAGCCTAGCACACAGATTTACAAAAGAAAGGAAGGGCTCAATAAAAAAATAAAAATAAAAACTTGTGGGCACCCTATATACACGCTGGAGGGATAAAATGTACGCTCTTATTCAGCATCCGTTTTCCTAACCCACGCACAGCCACGTCTCCAGGGTGACCGGTGCTTTTGACTGCTAGGGCTGCACAATTTGTCCCTTGTGTGTCCTTTCTAGCACGGCCACTAATTTACATACTGCATCAGGTGTCCAGGGGCTGTAGATGTGCGCACATTAGGAAAATGGGCACCCATTTTACCACGCACTTTTATTGCATCGGCCCCTCACTCTCTTACATACATAGCAGGATGAATTAGCCATTACATATTGGTGGCACCAAATGGACTTCTCTCACCTAGCTAGTAGAGTTTTTGCTCTGCTCAGCATATGCAAGAATTCCTGTGCAGACAATGCTTAGTAAGCACTTTCAGTAAATTTTAGAGCTAAATCTAGCTAGGTGATCAACTCTCCAAGGAGGCAGACGGGTGTTTAGTATGGCTGTCATTCTGTTATCTACAGAAAAATGCTGTTTACAGTAAGCAAACTTGCTTTTTCTCCATTAAGCAGCAGGGCTGAATTAGCTATTACATGTGGGGAGGCCCAAGCTGAGAGTTGCAGCAGAGCATTTACTGGACCCTACTGTGGAGAGTGGATTAATGGGAGAACAGGCTCGTAAAATTGCTTGTCTGAATTTACTGTCACTACTTGAGATATTGTCTAGACAGTAATGGGATGTGTAACTGATGACCATATTATAGTTTGGCAGATGTCTACAGGAGGAATGGCTCACCAGTGGTGGTAAATCCAGAGGGAACACAAGAGCAAGACTGCACTCAGAAATTATAGTACAACCATAACAAAAATAGCAACAAAAATAAAAATTTTTTGAACACCCATATGGACTATGCAACATTATCTGCACTTATTGTGGTTGTACTATAATTTCTGAGTGCAGTCTTGCTCTTGTGTTCCCTCTGGATTTACCCTCCTTATATGAGCACCTTGAATGGCTTCAATGGCCGACAACCAAAGCTTTAGTTATTCAGATGATGCTTTTAAAGCTGTTTTGACAGAAATGCCATTCTTCACGGACTCAGCTACAGGCGAACAATCAGTCTCTTGGCTGGATGCCATAAATTTACAAAAACACCTCACTCGTGCGGAGCTACATGCATCTACCCTGATAGAGTACTGTAGAGTAAGACGTATCCCTCTAGGTCTTCGAATTCAAAAAGAAACACGACTGCATGTTGAGAATTCTAGTTTTCTGACAAGATGGAACCAAATTCTCAATAAATGCTCCTTTGACCTCATGCTATTGATCATTGAGACGACAAAACAACTAACTACTTCTCTCAAGGACAAACTGGACATACAATTCAAAGCTATAAAAAATAGCTCCTCCATTGAGCTTTTTGAACAACAGCATTGATAATGATAGAGGTAGAAGTACTTTGTTACAGCACAAAGACCAATTGCTCTTGAGATCTTCGTTCCTGATAGGATAACAGTTGCATCCGGTCACTGTACTTAAACCTCTTATACGCCTCTTATAGGCTGTTAAGACATTGGCATGTGTTAGGCCTTCATAAGGTGTTTGAAGAGTTACTGTTATTTGCCACAAGCCAGGGCTCTAATATAAGAGACAAAGTTGTACAGGCTAGTTTGAACAAGGATAGCCATAGTGGGGAGAACATGGGTCAGCATAAACAATGTGGTGGTTGTTCAGTTTGTGCAAATACCATTGAAGGGAATTGCTGGACTGACATTAATACGGGATATACAATAAAACGCAGGGATACCACTGACTGTACATCAAATAACGTGGTATATGCCATTGTGTGCAATTGTCCTAAGGTGTATGTTGGGTGGGACAATGCTACTATTCTTCATACACATCGCGTAAGAGAGGGGTTGCCATCCTCATACATAAAAATTTACTATTTCAGTTTTTGAGAACATGTCAGGACGCTAAGGGGAGGTATCTCATAGTAGTGGGAACTTTATACCAACAAAAGGTGGCATTTTTTAACCTATATGCCCTGAACGTGCTTGCTTGCCGATTTTTCAGATTTCACATTAGTTGTGGGTGGGGATTTTAACTTAGTTGCCAATAAGCAGATGGATGCCAGCCCCCCTAAACTTGTCTCTGGGATGGATCAGGATGTAGGAGTAAGCCTCTTATGTCGGGAACTGCAGTTATTGGACGTTTGGAGGGTTCTGCACCCGGATGAACAGGATTATATCTTTTTCACTAATCCGCACCGCACATACTCTAGGCTTGACTATTTGTTAGTTTCAGACCAATGCTTTCCTAAGGTGATTGATGCTAGCATTGGCACCATCTCCCTCTCTGATCATGCCCCTGTGACCATGGTCTTGCGCTGTGGCCTGGACGCCAGGCCTCCATTCTTGTGGCGCATGTGGCTGGATCTGTACTTAGATCAACAGTTCCATCTTTATCTACAGGGCTGTTGAAAGATTATGTGGATACGAATACTACTGCTGTCACCCCTATGACGGTGTGGGAGGCAGGAAAGGCAGTCATGAGGGGGCCCATTATAGCATATATGGCCAAATGAAACAGGCAATGCAATGCCGAAATCCTGCAGCTAACCATGGTCCTTAAGGCTGCCCAACAGCACTACATGCTAGTTATGATGACGGATGCTAAGACTCAGGTAGACAAGGCCCAGGAAGCTTTAAGCTACTTGCTGCATCAGCAGGCATCTAAAGTCAGCCAGGTCATTACCAATACCAGCTCTATAAGCAAGGCAATAGGGCAGGCCGCCTTTTGACACACCTGGTGCGACCTCGGGGCCAGAGGGTGTCGGTGGTGGGTATCCAAGATGGTCAAGGCATCACCTGCAGCCATTGCGGAGTGGTTTTTGAACTATTATAAATTACTGTAAGGGGTCAAGTTAATGGGCGTAGACTGCGGACTCACTCTTTAGTACGATTCAGTGGCCGCAACTGACAAACACCCATATTGCCACTCTAAATGGTCCTCTAACCACTCAGGAAATTTTTGCTCTGATACAACATTTAAAGTTGGGCAAAGCAGCGGGACAGGACGGATTGGGTTCTGAATTTTTTAAGATATTGAAATTCACTGTCCTGTCCCCCTTGCAAAACTACTATAGTGCACTGCTGACCTCTAATCAGATATCTGAGATTTCCAACCATTCTGTTATTGTGGTACTCCCCAAACCGGGGACGGACCCCCCTGGAGGTGGGTTCATATCACCCCATCTCACTATTAAATGTGGATGTAAAATTTTTAGCAGCTATCCTGGCATCCCAGCTAAATAATATATTTCCATCAATTATTCATGACGATCAAACAGGCTTTGTCAAGGGCAGGCAGGGTGTTTGTAATGTGTGGCGCCTTCTGGCCATGCTTAGTTATCAAGCAGAGGCGGAGGCCCTGATCCTCAGCCTGGATGCCAAAAAGGCTTTCGATTCATTATCCTGGGAGTATATGTTCTGGGCACTGCAGAGATGGTTTTACTGGCGAATTTCTGCAATGGTTACGGGTCCTGTATAGCAAACCCAGTGCCGCAATTTTACTAAATGGGGCCTCTACAGATCCCTTCGCCTTGCACTGTGGGGTCCAGCAAGGTTGCCCGCTGTCCCTCTGTTGTTTGTGCTGGCCTTGGAACCTTTTGTCATTCGTCTTCGAGGCAAGAAACAGTTCAGTGGAATTAGTGTAGGGGGGACACCCCTTAAAAACTGCTTTCTTTGCAGATGACATTTTGTTAGGAAGCCCTGAGCCAGTGTGCCTGTCATTGTCAATCTTTTTGAGCGATTTCAGAGGGTTGCCGGCCTTACCATTAACTATTTTTTTTTATTTATGAATTTTCACAGTTTAATACAATATATATGATTGTTGAAATTACAGAACAAGTAGCAGGCAATATACAATTCCAATATTTATCCCAGGAAATCGTATAAATATTCTACTAACCACAGGAAAATAAGGGAACCCTTTCCTACTAAATATCATGAGCACAACTAATCGGTAATAAATCACATCAATAAGGTACAGTGAAATCCCCACTCAATCCATTCAAACCGGATTTTATTTCCCATGAAGTTTTTCCGGTTCTGGTTCCATAAAGGAATAGTCTCCCCCCCCCCCCCGAGTTTGACTACGCATCTACAGGGGTATTTTTAAAGGAAGAAACTCCCTTATCTATTACTTCCTTTTTTAAAACTAAAAAGTTTTTCCTCCGTATTTGGGTGTTTTTAACTAAGTCAGGGAAAATCCACATTTTCTGCCCATAAAATGTCTTGGTTCTGTTACAAAAAAAAGATTTAATATTATCTTTGTCAATTGTAAAGGCAAACTGAATTACCAGAGTGCCTCTACTTTTGATCTCGATTTCCTCTTGGGATTTCTGTAACAGATACATTAATTGATGTTTCTACTAGATATTCCTTCTCAGACTCTTGCACTCCTCTAGCTGTGGATGTAATTTGTTTATAGTCCAGTTCTTCCTGTCCTTTTTTCTTTACCCCAAGGTAAAAAGCCCTTACAATCACCGGGTGGCTCTGTTCTGGTATATTTAAGATTTTTGTTACATAAGATTTAAATAGTTCGATTGGACCCATATATCTAATAATTGGGAAGTTAGTTACCCTTAAATTTAAGGATCTAACAGTATTCTCCAGATTTTTTATTTTTCTCTGTAATTCTATTTCGCTTTTTATCTGATGTTCTTGAAATTTTTCTAGCTCCATAAATCTCTTATTTAAATTATTTTCCTCTGCTGATCTTCCGTCTTACTAATATTTTCTTTTAAAGAGGTATTTACTTTTCTCACTTCTTCAGTTAAACAATAGAGGTATCTAACTTTACATATATGTCCAAATTGTCTCTAGAGTTATATTACCAGGTTTAATACCACAGTTCTAATCAGATCTGATTTTGTAGAGTCTGTAATTTTAGTTATAGGTGTACTTGTTTCTTTGGGACTCATTTGAATACTTCCAACTATACTAGGTTCAGATTCTATGGATACTTGGGACTCTGTTTCTGTATGTAGTACCCGCTTTTCCTCTTCCTCCAACTTTCTTCCTTTATTTTCCATAACCTCTCGGATTGAACCGGCTCACTTCGAGGGACAAACCCTTCATAGCCGGATGGAGATGGAGTATCTGGTGCCCCTGGACTCAAAGATATTTCAGTGGCCCTTTGGAGGGGGTTTTGCTCTATAACCTCCCCCACAGCGGCCTGTACCTCAGGGGCTATTTGGGGAGTTCCCAACCACTCAGACAGTTCGTTGTCCAGGTTCTGTATTTGCAACACTAGAGATTGGCTTCAAATTTGCCTTCTTCTTTGTGTGTGGCATATTTTTAAGGACATTTTTTATTAAACCCTGGATATTTGAAATGCCTCAATCGGTTAGTCTTGTACCTTTGTCCAGACTGTAGGGGTTCTCTTATATGAAGAAGTTGAACCACAAAAAGTTAATATTCTTGCCTACCTGAGATCTTATTCACTTCCAGATCAATTCCAGGCTAAGCCTGTCATAACTGCGTGCTGCTTAGAGAGGACTGATTTTAAAGTCCCGCTTCGGGTTCCGGGCTCTGCCCCTCACAGCGTGTCACCACCATGTCACTCTGTCGGGGCGAGGGAATGCTTCTCTTACCCCCGGGATGGGTCCGCAGTGCAGGTAATAAAACATCTTTAGCAGCAACTTCTCCTACCATTAACTATTCTGTCAGAAGCTTTGGCTTTAAATGACCGGCTACCTGATACTTGGGAGGGCCCTTTCCCCTTTCATTGGGCCCCGAGTAAATTTAAAGACTTGGGCATATGGATCCCAAGGCACTTGGATCGTCTATATGATCTGAATATTACTGTATGTATTGCTCACCTTCAGGCACATCTACGATTGTGGACCCCTCTCCCACTGTCCCTTTGGTAGAAGTTAACTAACATGCGGTTAGTTAACAAGTACCATTTTAACTAACCATCATGTTAACTAACATGCGGCTGGATCTGTACTTAGATCAACAGTTAAAATGGTAAATGGTACTTGTGCCCAAGCTTTTATATCTCCTGCATATGGTTCCATGCTGGGTGATGGTCGGAGACCTCCGTCGCTTGCGCTCTAGTATACGTTTTCTATGGAAGGGGAGGTGAGCTCGACTAGCTTATACTGTATTAGAACGACCCCGGGAGCAGGGAGGCCTAAATATGCTGGACTTTCGGCTGTATAATGCGGCATGTCAGTTACAGTTCGTAGGGGAATGGATCACTGGGACCTATAAGTATTTTGAAAAAGGATTATTAGCTAGAATGGTTGCCCCTGGGTCTCCATTGAGCATTATTCAACAACGTCCGGGTGCTAAGTCTACAGTAGCTTATCTGTACTGCTGTATCCCTGCATTCGGGCTTGGAGGTGGCTCAGTCAACTCAGCGGGTGGACGGGCATTGTCTCCCTTCTGCTGCTCCTTCTGGGTAATGTGGATTTCCTGCCGGGTAGGGACAGTGGCGTTATCTTTCAGTCCTGGGTGGATAATGGGGTGGTCTTTGTATTTCATATGTATGATCCTGAATCTCATGTGATACTGGACTTTGCCACACTTGCAGGCACCTTTCAGTTACTGGTGCGCCAGTTTTATGCCTATCTGCAAGCACATCATTATGTGAAATCCTTTTCGTGGTCACCGGCAGAGCTGGTGGCTGAGACTGACTTCGCCACTAAAGTGTTCGACGTGGCTTGCCTTGCCAATTCCATTACTGGCTTGAAAAAGATGGGGCTCAAGGTGCAGCAAGCTGATCATCTGGACTATCTTGCCGCCCAATGGTCCTCTACTTTGGATTTTTTCGATTTCTACAAAACAGATGACCGTATTTTGTGGCCCTATATAAACAACTAGCTGATGTGAGTCTACAGGAAGAATTTAAAATTCTGCATGGCATTTACTATGATGATGTTCGCCGGTTCCAGATGAAGCTCACCCAATCTCCTCTATGTCTTAAATGTGGCAAGGCGGACGGCACGCTCTTTCATTGCCTGTTCGATTGTGAGCTGTTGAAATCCTTCTGGTCGTCCATCCTGGATACTATTACTCAATGTACAGACGCTGTTATACATAATATTGGTCGTGTGCTGTTGACGAGCTTGCTGTCTCACTCGCTTCCAGGGAGTAACTTGAAGGTGAAATTTGAGCAACTGGCTGTTTTGCTAGCGTGCCAGACTATACTGGCAGACTGGACAGATCCGAAAGTGTTGACTTCACTCGTGGCTTGGTTAGGCAGACTGGCATCTCTTCTACAGATGGAGGGAATGGACTTCCTAGCAGGCAAATGGAAGGATAAAAGTTACAGTGCCTGTTGGAATACCTGCTTTGCTCTTTTCCCACAAGAGCTATAGGATGGACTCAAAAATGGTTACATGTCTGTCTGGTCTTCAGGGTAGGTTAAGGGAGGAAGGGGAGAGAGTAGGGTGTGCATGGTGGATGTATGATTCTGGGGAGATTTCTTTATTATAAAATAATGGGGGTACACCCTTCCACAAATTTCTGAGTATATTTGTTACTGGCTAGTACTGACTATTCTATGTTCCTGTACTCCTGGATGTGTTTATGGCATGTGTTATTCATGGACGCTGTTCCTCTTACCAATAAAAATTTTGAAAAAAAAAAAAGAATACTTGTAGAATGGCCAGATCTGCCAGGTCCATGGCCTCAGCAACCTGGTGATGGTAGGCTCTTGGTGCTTGAGGAGTGGCTGGTGCAGCCTAGTAAGCAAACTCGCTAGGCTCACCTCTGTCATGTGGTGGATACACCCTGTGGTGTGACTGACTGGAGCTTTGTCTATACCAGTTGCCTTCCACACAAGTTGAGCCCTTGGGTTTTGACGGCCATCAGGTTTGGGTACGTTCCTAGGGTGGTGGTAAGAATGAGAGACCAAGGCCAGGTGAGGGCATAGCAGGCAGCAGACTGTGTAAAAACCAGTAGACAGGCTGGAGGTCAGGGGAGGCAGCAGACAGGTCTAAAGTGGAAAGTCAGGTCCAGGCGGCAAACAAGGAATGGTTAAGGATCCAAGCCAAGATCAGGAACTAGGAAGACAAGCAAAGGAAGGCAGGACAAGACAAGGGCCAAGACAGGACAGGGCCAACAACAACTAGGAATAGCAGGGAAAGGACTAGGCAAAGTACGGGAACATAGAAACAGGGCAGAAACACAGACACAGCAAGAAACAGGTCAGACAAATATGATTGATTTTTTTGATTGGATGACTAAAGAATTTGATCAAGAAAGAGTACTTAGTGTGATCTACTTGGATTTCAGCAAAGCTTTTGATATGGTCCCGAATAGGAGGCTTGTGAATAAAATGAGAAGCTTGGGAGTGAGTGCCAACATGGTGGCATGGATTACAAACTGGTTGACGGATAGAAGATAGGGAGTAATGATAAATGAAACATAGTCCAAAGAGAGAGCAGTGTTAAGTGAAGTGCCACAAGGATTGGTGTTGGGATTGGTTCTGTTCAATATCTTTGTAAGTGACATTGTGGAAGGGACAGAAGGTAAAGTTTGTCTATTTGCAGATGACAGTCAATGGATACGCCGGAGCCTCGGCGTATCCATTGACTGTCACCTTAACTGCAAGAAATTCATCAATAATACCCTCAAAGACTGCTTCTACAAACTGCACACCCTAAAAAGACTCAAACCCCTCCTACATCTCAATGACTTCCGTACCATATTACAAGCCCTCATACTAACAAAAATAGACTACTGCAACTCCTTGTTATTAGGCTTGCCTAAAAACACCATACAGCCTTTACAACTCCTCCAGAATGCAGCCGCCCGGATACTCACCAACACCCACAAAAATGATCACATAACCCCAGTTCTCAAACATCTACATTGGTTACCCGTAGCATCCAGAGTTGCCTTCAAAGCCCTCACCCTAATACACAAATCCCTTCACAACCAGAACATGCACTGGTACAAAGAACACTTCTCATTTCACAACAGCAATAGACCTACTAGAAAACAATATCTAGCTACACTTCACACCCCCTCACCTAAGCTCACTAAACTCCGCACCACAAACGAAAGGGCCCTATCCCTAGCAGGCCCGCTTCTTTGGAACAAGCTACCCACCTCCCTCCGCCAAGAAACTTGCCCAAAAATATTCAGGCAAAACCTGAAGACCTGGTTCTTCAAACACTCCTACACCTAATATTCACACATTCACCCTCACCCCACCCCCTCCAACTCCCTACCTCTCCCCTTCCCTCTCCCCCCACCTACTTTCCACCCCCTCCCTCTACTTAAAACTCCCTTAAAGTGAATTTTATCAGGACAACATATTGTATATAAAAAATTTGTTCCCAACCATGTGTATATATACCTCCTTTAAGTGTGGATACCCTCCTATATACCAGAATCTCCCCCCCCCCCCCCCCCCCCCTTTTTTAGATAACCTCTTGCTCGTATCCCACTTTGCTAATTTCTACTTGTATAATCTAATCTGTTATTTGTATGTTCTTAATGTTCCTTATTTAATTATGCAATAATTGTAAAGCCTGTTGCTAAGTTCTGTTATATGTAAACCGGCGAGATGTTCCCAACGTTCGTCGGTATATAAAAGTTATTAAATAAATAAATAAATGATACTAAGATCTGCAACAGAGTGGACACGCTGGAAGTAGTAAAGAAAATGAAACGAAATAGATAGCTGGAACAGTGATCGAAGATATGGCAGCAGGGATTCAATGCCAAAAAGTGCAGTCATGCATCTGGGATGCAGTAATGTGATGGGGCATGAAAGACTGTTGTGCATGGACCAAGAGAAGGACCTTGGGGTGATAGTGTCTAGCCATCTGAAGACTGTAAAGCAATGTTACAAGGCGATAGCTAAATCCAGAAGAATGCTGAGCTACATAAAGAGAATAACCAGTAAGAAAAAGGAGGCAATAAACCCCTTATACAGATCCTTGGTAAGGCCTCATCTGGAGTACTGTGTTCAGTTCTGGAGACCTTATCTCAAAAGGGAGATAGGATGGATGCAGATTGGCTGCAAGGCAGCTAAGAAAAAAAAAATACAAACCTGAAGGCCAGAAAAAAAAAACAGCTGCGTGTTCTCTTCAGATATCCTGAGGAGAAAATCATCTCTATTTTTTTTTTATTTAAGACTAGAACTTAAAAATGCCATGGGGCTGCTGATGTAGGAAGGCAACATTAAGACTAACTTTATCAAAATTTTTAGAAATAAATGAGCAGAGGTACATATCCAGGCTTGTGCTCGGATGAAAAAAAAAAAAAGACAGGGGAGGGAGACAGTGAGTGAGGACAGCACATGGTGCTGCTCCCTTACTTCTTCCCCCAAGGAGGCAAAGCACAGGATGCACTTTTGAATTTTAGGCCCTCCCCTACCCCCCCAAAGCAGAGAATAGCCAGTTGATTCCAACTGAAAGAGGTTGATACTGAAGAGCATAATTTTCTGCGATGGGAATTCGTAACCATCAGAAGAGTAAGGCATGAGTATCATCAGGTGGGTTTTGTTTTTACTTTATTTAGTTTTGGTTTTCCTCCTACTTAATATTGCAACAATTTTTTCTGCTTTTCTGAACTAGTTTTAAGAGTGCTCAGCTATTAACACCTTCGCCAAGCAGGTGTTAATTTCTGATCGCTAAATGAGTGACCAAGGATGGGCCACTAAGGCTTTTTTTTTTTGCATCAGGAGTGAATGCCTAATAGCCTCATTTACATGCATTTACATGTGATGAGCACTAT
Organism: Rhinatrema bivittatum; assembly: GCF_901001135.1. Classification (NCBI taxonomy): domain Eukaryota; kingdom Metazoa; phylum Chordata; class Amphibia; order Gymnophiona; family Rhinatrematidae; genus Rhinatrema; species Rhinatrema bivittatum. The sequence continues at coordinate 543,323,920 of NC_042615.1, read as the reverse complement.
TAGAATCACTCCGCGTTGGACGCGAGTTGCAGAGGCGCTAATCCCCCATATTGCAACTTCCAGCCACTCTGCTTGCTTGGTCTTCAAGGCAGACATGGCCTTGTCAGCCTGCAACTGCTACACCCATCACAGCCCAAACCGAAGCAAAAAACTGCTGCACACCGCAGCATGGATACCAAGAGCAGACACCTCAAAAATCTTTTTAAGATGGACCTCAAACTTTCTGTCTTGCAAATCCTTCAAAGGTGCAGAAATAGCCACCAGATATAGTTGGTTGTCTTCTTAGTATCTGCCGAGATGGAGGCATCCTCCTTCGAGACTCTCAAGGGTTCCACCGTGTCCTCACGCAAAGGATATAACTTACCCATTGCTCTACCCACTTTCAAGCCAGTCTCCGGAGTATCCCATTCCCTGACCACCATTTTAACTGACTTATGGAACAGAAAAGCCTTTGCTGGTCCCTCTTAAGCCATCCATGATCGGATCCATGTCCTTCTGATCAGACTCCATCTGCGGAACCTGGATGCCCAAATCCGCAAGGACACAGGGGATCAGGGGTCCCAACTCTTCTCTGTGGAACAGACAAATCACCTTCAGATCGTCCCCCTCCACAGCAGAGACCTTCTCCAGCCCCTGCCCCACCAGGGAAGGATCCGCCTCTAGAGAGCTCTCTCTAGACAGGAACCCATGTTCGGAATCAAAGAAAAATCATCCTTAGTGGCCCCATGTGGGCAACTCCAGGACTCTCCAAAACCCTGGTAACCCCAGAATTTCTTGAAACCCTGGACCATGGACCTTCCAACGCCCACTGTGGAAGCATGCCGCCCCATGGACTTCTGGGGTCAAATAAGCTCTGTGCAGCAAGAGAACAAAATTTGATAAGGAAGTGGAACAATCAAAGACCTCCATCAGGAGGTCCTCGTCCTCCCCCGAGTGCCCCTCCTAGGCCTCCTTAGGGCTCAAATCGGCCAATGACAGCGGTGGAGGAAGATCCCCCCTCCCCCCCCCGCAGCCTTTGAAGCAGCTGAGAAAGAATCAAAGATGGCTGCTGTTCCTGTACTCACCAGGAATGGAGCCGCTTCTTCCCCCGACACAGCTGAAGACCTCCCAAGTCCGCACTGCCTCATTGAAGCCACTGCAGTCGCTCCCGAAATGCCCACTCTCCCAGGAGGCACCAGAAACACTGGCCTGCTCGAGAAAAGCACGCGCTTGTCTCCCCATACACGGCGCATGCTTGAGGAAAAGCACCCGCAAGAGCCGTGGGAGTGAGCCCCTGTTCGGTGTCAGCCCCACTCTGCCACCATTGACAGGAAAAAAAAAAGAGACACCTTTTTTTTCAAAAGCTTGCCTCTTTTTTTTTTTTTTAACTTTACTATTGAGACAAAAAAGGTCTTCCCTGATATGAAGAGTGGCAGCAGGCTTTGCTAATGCTTGTGGAGGCAAGGGAAGCAGATTCACCAGCTTTCTGCCTCTAGCGTGGAAGGACCGAGCAATCAGGGGTCCCCAATCCCCTGCTCGTCCACCTCAAAACTAGGAGGGATGGCCCCACTAGGGTCTGCCAACCTCCTGGGAGGAATCCTCCAATCTTTTTCTCTCTTTTTTTTTTTAACAGATTCAGAATTGCAGGTTTTGCACCTCTACTATCTGCTGGAGACAAATACTGAAGGACTGCAGGTGACACACCAGGTTATGTGGCAGTGTCTGTGAAACTTTCTATGTCTCCATCTGCTGAAAGGGAGGCAAAAACATACAGGGAATAAACTGTTAAGCATCACAGAGTTGCACAATCATTAAACAAACCATAGCAATAATGGAAATAATAAAACGGTCCTGTTCAAAAGCTTGCATACACTTAGTTCTTAATATCATGTATTGCCCCCTCTTGTGCATCATGATGGCTTATTATTTTATTTTATTTAGAGTTTTTATATACCGGCAATCATGAAAACATATCTTGCTGGTTTACATAGAACGGGGGTGCAATAAATACAAAAAATGATAATAAATACATGGAACTAGAACTGTGGTGACAGAAGGTACAGTTACATTTAACAAGGGAAGCCGAACTTGGAAGGAAGAAGAGAGGAGAGACTAGTTAACAAAATACAATATAAATGTAGTATAGAATAAATATTAAATACAAACGGCAAGGTGTTTTATGAGTCATTGGATTGTGTCATTAGGTTGTGTCCGGAAAAGCTTGCTTGAATAACCAAGTCTTAAGTTTTTTCCTAAATGTTGGGAGGCATGGCTCCTGTCTGAGGTCTGTAGGAATGGAATTCCACAGTAGAGGGCCAGCTGTGGAGGTGGCGCGATCTCTTAGGGTGATGTGTTTGGTCGTTTTCGCTGGGGGAACTAGTAGGGAGCCTCTATAAGCATCTCTGGTAGGTCTAGTAGAATTATGTAATTGGAGAGGGAATTGGAGATCGAGAGTGGTGAGTTGATGTATAGTTTTATAGATGATGGTTAAGGCCTTATACATGATGCGGAAGTATATGGGTAACCAATGTAGCTCTTTCAAGACGGGGGAGATGTGGTCTCTTTTCCTTGTGCCTGTCAGAATACGGGCTGCTGAATTTTGCACCATCTGGAGTGGTTTGGAGTAGGATGAAGGTAGACCTAGCAATAGGGAATTGCAGTAGTCCAGTTTCGAGAATATGACTGCTTGGATGATCGTTCTGAAATCGTGAGCGTGGAAAAGAGGTCTTATCCTTTTTAGGACCTGGAGTTTATAGAAGCAGTCTTTAGTTGTTTTGTTGATGTGTGCCTTGAAGTTTAGCCGGTTATCTATTATCACTCCTAGGTCTCTGGTTTGTGTGGTAAGAAGATTGGAAGGAAGAGTACTGTTGTTTGTGTTTTCAGGCGAGATGAGTAGGATCTCAGTCTTGGAGGAATTTAAGATGAGGTGTAGGCTGTTGAGTAGTTGTTTGATTTTTTGGTGGCATGATTCCCAGTAGTCAAGAGCATTAGAGTAAGTGTCTTTAATAGGGATGATGATTTGAATATCATCTGTGTATAGGAAAAACTTTAGATTGAGGTCAGTGAGAAGTTGGCATAGAGGAAGAAGGTAAATATTGAATAGAGTCGGGGATAGTGAAGAACCTTGTGGGACTCCTATAGCAGAGTCAAATCTTGAGGATTCCTTGTTTTGGAGTTTAACTTTGTAACCTCTATTGTTGAGAAAGGTTTTAAACCAGGTTTTAAACCAGGAGGCTTGCAGCCTTTTATGATAATTTTGAATGAGGCCCTTTATTTTCTCATACACATGGTTACTGTGACTCCAACATCGCTCTAAGCTTCAACAGCAAGAGGAAATGTGGAAAAAAGGATTTGCACTCACAAAGACGGGAGTAGCTGGCTTGTTATGGCGGTTACTACCCCAAACCAAATAAGCCTGATACTTCACTTTCAATGCATATCCAGCATAGTTCTCTGCTTCAACGGCAGGGGAGAAGAAAAACTGATACTTCACACATCCAGCAGAGCTCTCTGCTTCAACGGCAGGGGGAAGAAAAAAGGGTTCGCACTCACAAAGCGGGGAGTAGCTGGCTTGTTACGGCGGTTACTACCCCAAACCAAATGTGCCTGATACTTCACTTTCGATGCATATCCAGCATAGCTCTCTGCTTCAACGGCAGGGGAGAAGAAAAACTGATACTTTACGCATATCCAGCATAGCTTCAACGGTAGGGGAGAAGAAAAAAGGATTCACACTCACAAAGCGGGGAGTAGCTGGCTTGTTACGGCGGTTACTACCCCAAACCAAATGTGCCTGATACTTCACTTTCGATGCATATCCAGCATAGCTCTCTGCTTCAAAAGCAGGGGAGAAGAAAAACTGATACTTCACACATATCCAGCATAGCTCTCTGCTTCAACGGCAGGGGAGAAGAAAAACAACCATAAGGGCTGTATAACATAGTCTGGGTAAAAACAAATAAGCATGGGTGTAGCTTGCTTATTGCGGCGGTTACTACCCCTACTACCCCTAACTAATCAAGCTAGATATTTCACTTGGATGCAGCTCCATCACTGCTCTCTACATTAATGGTGGGGGGGGGAAGGGAAATAGAACCAAGAGCTAAGAGAAACAGATAAGTATGAGAGAAAAAGGTGTGAAGCTTGCTGGGCAGACTGGATGGGCCGTTTGGTCTTCTTCTGCCGTCATTTCTGTTTCTATGTTTCTAAAGCTGCCCATTCCTCTTGACAAAAAGCCTCCAGATCCTGTAAATTCTTTGGTTGTCTAGCATAAACTGCATGTTTGAGTTCTCCCTAAAGTGGCTCAATGTTAAGGTCAGGAGACTAATTGCCACTCCAGAACCTTCACTTTCTTCTGCTGCAGCCACTGAAGGGTCAACTTGGCCTTATGTTTCAGATCATTGTCATGTTGGAAAGTCTAAGTGTACCCCCATGCACAGCTTCCTGGCTGATAAATGCAAATTCTCTTCCAATATTTTCTGATAAGATGCTGCATTCATCCTGCCATCAATTTTGACTAAATTCCCTGTGTTGATGTAGCTCACACCCCCCCAAAACAGAAGAGATCCACCTTCATGCTTTACAGTAGAAACAGTGTGTTTCTCTTCATAGCATTTATGGTTGTGACCATAAAGTTCAATTTTAGTGTCACCACTTTAAATTATTTTGTTCTATAAGTTTTTGAGGCTTCTCTAGGTGCTGTTTGGCATATTGTAAACAGGCTGTTTTGAGGAATCGGTGCAGCAATGGTTTTTTTTTCTGGTAACTATATCCTGCAGTCCATTTTTGTTCAAGTTATCTCCTTACTGTGCATACTGAAACACTCACACCACTATTTCAGTAGAAGTTGCTTGTGGGTTTTTCTTTGCATCACAACAAATTTTCCTGGTAGAACCCATAATTTTCTGCTTATTGATCAGAGTTTGAACAGTACTGATTGGCATTTTCAAATCTTTGGATATCTTTTTTTATCCTTTTCCTGTTTTATAAAGTTGAACTACTTTTGCTTGCAGATCCTTTGAGAGTTCTATTGTTTTCCACATACTTCAGTAACCAAAGTCAGTGCAGGCCTGGATGAAAGGCACAAGGGTTTGTCAAGAGCTAAGAAACACTGACTATACATAGACTCTAATTACAATCAAACAAGGCACAATGCCATCTCAACATGTTTGTATCACCTTAAATGTATATTATCAGCCCAAACATTCAAGGGAATGCAAACTTTTGAACAGGACCATTTTATTATTTCCCTTATTGCTATGGCTTGTTTAATGATTTCACAATTCTGTGATGCATAATAGTTTCATTTGAAACATTAAAAATAACAGATGTGTTTTATCTGATCACTCATGTTTTCTTAAAATGCTACACATCTTACAAATTCTGCCAGGGGTATACATACTTTTGAGCACAACTGTATATAGTAATAAAAATTAAAGAAAATACTACCATAAAGTATTCATAAAATATATCCAACTAACTTGTAAATAACTCATGCATAAATGTATCCAAAAACATTTATTCATTACATACATATTTAATAAAAACAATGCAGCGATTTCTAAACTATTTAGCATCCTAAGTACAAAATATCCTACGTCTAAATGTATCACTCAAATGGATTTTAATGAATTGTCATAGAATAAAATTCATTTAATTGTTAAACAGTTCTAACCACCAATGATATCCATGTGAATATCCCAACAAATATAATGAAAGTCCTTTTTATTTTACTTTTTTAAAAGGTCCAACCAGATCCTCGACAAACGCTGTTTTGCCATAGTTTGGCTTCATCAGGAGGATGAGATGGAGACCATGGACACAGAACTTGCAGATGAATACTGCATCAAACCAGTATGTCAAATTTAGTTTTTCTTCTAAAGCATTTCACTTCCTACTCACAGGTGGGAAACCCCAATATATAAATGTGGCCTGCCCTCAAGAATAGGTTATGAAGACCAAGAACTTCACTATTACTACTTAAATTCTTTATAAAATGAGAAATTACTTACCTGATAATTTCCTTTTCTTTAGAACAGTCAGATGAATCCAGAACAAGTGGGTTAAGCACCTCTACCAGCAGATGGAGACTGAGCTAACTGATGACACAGTACATATACCCCTGCAGTGACATCAGCCTGCCAGTATTGTCTTCAAAAGTAACTGTGGACAGACTAGCAAAACTGATTAAAAACAAGTATCCATTTCAATACTCAGCCAACAGGCAACACAGTCAAGAATGTATAAAACATTAAGACTAGGGATTGGATTAACACTTACCAGTAATCCCTGTAACACGTAGTCACACAAGAGGACCATAAAGCAATCATTCGACAGCAATGGGAGAGAAGCTGAATTCATTTGACTGTCCTAAAGAAAAGGAAATTATCAGGCAAGTAGTAATTTCTCATTTCTTAGCGTCCAGTCAGATGAATTCAGAACAAGTGGGATGTACCCAAGCCTCTCCCGCATAGGGCAAGAGGGTGCCTGCAGTCCAGTCAAAACCACATGTGCAAAGGCCACATCCTCCTGGGCCTGCACAACCAGACCTGGAAAAGGTGTGTAAGGACCACCACATTGCAGCTCGGCAAATGTCAACAATCTAACTTTTGCCTATGACACTGCTTGAGCCCTAGTGGAATGAGCCCTAATCTGACTAGGTAATGGCTTCCCTGCAACCGTGTATGCAGTTGTGTCTACTTCCTTAATCCAGTGAGCTATCTTAACCCATGAGACCAGCTCTCTTTGTCTAGTACTGCAGCGAAGAACAAGGTTTCCCCAACTCCAAGCCTTGTCTTGCCATAAACCTTTCCTTCAGATGACTCCAGGAGCGATACAACTGTGTACTGTTCGTTCCTTTTTACCGAAGGTGGTCTCCGAGTTTCACTTGAATCAGTCTAGTACTGTCGTGAAGAATAGTCAATCCGACTTCCAGAAAGGCTTAGAAACCTTCAAATACCTGACAATATGTCTCTTGACATCCAAGTGTCGCAACAGATGATGATACTCTACATCTCGCTGTCCAGAGATGGCTTGGAGTTCGAAAACCCTATGCATAGAGCAAATTACCACAAGGAACATCATTTTCAAGGTCAGTAACATCAAGGACAGGGTATACATAGAAACATAGACGCGACGGCAGAAGACGACCAAACAGCCCATCCAGTCTGCCCAGCAAGCCCTCACACCTATTTTTTTTCATACTTATCTGTTACTCTGACCGCTGAGGTCAGGGCCCTTATTTCTAACTTTTTGGTTCCAATTCCCTTCCACCCCCACCAACGATGCAGACAGCAGTGCTGGAGCTGCATCTAAGTGAAGTATCTAGCTAATTGGTTTGGGGTAGTAACTGCTGTAATAAGCAAGCTACTCCCACGCTTGTTTACCCTGCCTGTGCAATTCAGTCCTTGTTGGTTGTCTGAATATAAATCATCTTTACTTCATTCCCCCCTGCCGTTGAAGCAGTGAGCTGCGCTGGATATGTATTCCAAGTGAAGTATCACGCTTCATTGATTCGGGGTAGTCACCGCCGTAACAAGCAAGCTACACCCATGCTTATTTGTTTATCCAGTCTATGTAATTCATTCCTTGTTAGTTGTTGTCTGAATATAAATAATCTTTTCTTCATTGGTCTAAACATAGAGCCTGCCAAGAAATCCAATACCAAATTAAGACTCCAAAGAAAACCACAAGAGAGGATGGAGATGGTTCACTTCTTTCAGAAAACGGGCCACATCAGGATAAGCCGACAAGGATTCACCATTTACCTGACCCCCGAAACAGGTGAGAGCCACTACTTGCACCTTCAAGGAACTGAGAACCAAGCCTTTATTCAAGCCATCCTGCAAAAATTCTAAAATGAGCGGAATCTTGACTAAGAAAGAAAGAGTACCTCAATCCTCACACCAGGCCTCAAACACTCTCCAAACCCGCACATAGGCCAAGAAAATGAACATAAGAAAATGCCATACTGGGTCAGACCAAGGGTCCATGAAGCCCAGCATCCTGTTTCCAACAGTGGCCAATCCAGGCCATAAGAACCTGGCAAGTACCCAAAAACTAAGTCTATTCCATGTTATCATTGCTAATGGCAGTGGCTATTCTCTAAGTGAACTTAATAGCAGGTAATGGATTTCTCCTCCAAGAACTTATCCAATCCTTTTTTTAACACAGCTATACTAACTGCACTAACCACATCCTCTGGCAACAAATGGAGAACTCTCTAGCTCTCAGTAAGGTGGAAGTCACCACTGCAGAGTATCCCTACTATAGTAAGTAGGCCTTTTCAAGGGCCATATCGTAAGAGAAAATTGCGTCAGATCATCGTGAAGGACAGGTCCCTGCCGCAACAGGATCCTGTGTGCCAGAAGTCAAAGAGGTGAATCCACCAGGAACCTCCACAGATCCGCATACCATGGTCTCCTGGGCCAGTCTGGAGATACCAAGAGCACCATCCCTCTGTGTTGCTCAATCCTCCGAACCATCTGCCCAACATGGGCCATGGAGGAAAGGCATACAGAAACTTGTCTTCCAGCCACTCCTGTGCTAGGGCATCGATCCCCAATGACTTTGGATCTCTCCTGTGGTTGAAGAATCGCAGAACTTTCACACTGCGCAAAGTCACCAGGAGATCTAGGAATGGAAGATCCAGCAGTCCAGAATCAGCTAAAATGCCTTGTCCAACAACGTCCACTCTACTGGATCCGGACTCTCCCTGCTGAGAAAGTCTGCCCTTACATTGTCTCTTCCTGTTATGTGTGAGGCTAAGATCATCTGGAGATGCATTTCTGCCCATTCCATAAGTTGATCTATTTCCGGTGACAATTGTTGGCTCTTGGTACCTCCCTGCCGACTGATGTAAGCCACATTCGTTGCGTTGTCCGACATTATTCAGACCAATCGACCTTGCAGCCTGTCGCCAAACTGTAAACATGTCAACCATATCACCCTGGCTTGCAGCCGATTGATGTTCCAGAGAGACTCTTCTGCATTCCAGAGTCCTTGCATTGTCACCTCCCCAATCAAGGAGACCTGCATCTGTTGTCAGTTTTTGCCAGTCCAATGGGGCTAGGGAGACTCCCCTCCTTAGATGATCTGCCTGCAGCCACAACTGCAGTTGGGAGGAGACCTTCATCAGCAAGTGGAGTCAAATCAAATAGTCCTGAGACTGCAGGTTCCACCGAGACTGCAGAGAGTGCTGTAGAGGATGCATATACACCCTTGGCCCACAGTACCACTTCCAGGGTTGCCCCCATTAAGCCAAATACCTGCAGGTATTGGGAGCAGAGTGTTTATCAACCGATGGAGCTGCGCCAGCAACTTCTGAATTTGAGCTCTAAATTTGAGCTTTGAACTGAACCTCAAGATATTCCAATGACTGAGCAGGCTGAAGACTGCTCTTGGCCAAGTTTACTACCCAGCCAAGCTCCCGCAAGGGAAATCGCGAGTCACCAAGCAGCTCTCTCCCAGCAACTTGGCACGAATCAGCCAGTCGTCCATCCTCTCTCAACTCTGCCACAACTATTACCATTACCTTGGGAAAGGTTCTGGGAGCAGTGTCTAGACCAAAGGGCAGTGCCCGAAACTAAAAGTGGCATCCCAGAACTGCATTTCTTCTGGGTTGTAGAGGATGAAAGGACTGGAGTACTCTGAAAGGTATTTCCTCTATAGGGTCGAAAACGCTTGGATCCTCTAGCACGACCTCTCATGTTAAAGGACCGCTGCTCTTCCTTCTTATCCTCTGGAAAACAAGGAACCGGAGATTCACCCCACTTACTGGACAGTTTCTCCAACTCTCTGCCAAACAAAAATGAGCCGTTAAAGGGCAATTTGGTGAGGTTAGCCTTGGAGGTTGCATCAGTTGACCAATTTCTCAACCATAACAGATGCCTGGCTGCTACTATTGAAGCCACCCCTCTGGCTGAATTGCGTACCAAATCACAGCTCGCATCTGCCAAGAAGGCAGCAGCTGGTTCAATAACTGCTCTGGAGTTTACCCCCGAGTCATCAACCTCCTCGGAGAGAAGCAAACAAGAGTGAGCCATCAAGGAACAACAAGAAGCGAGCTGCAAGATCTTTGCCACTACTTCAAATGCTTAAGGATAAGTCTCAATCTTTTTATCATGAGCATCCCTCAAGGCCGCTCTTCCTTCCATGAGAATAATGGTCCACTTGGAGACTGCACACATAAGTGTATCTACCTTCAGAAAACATAAGTGCTATCTTACCACTGGATCCAGAGGGAACAGGCCTTCCAAAACCCGACCCCCTTTGAAGTTAGCCTCTGGGGCGCTCCTCTCAAGATCAATCAATTCTTGAATGGCCTCCATCACGGGGAAAACTTAAGAAGCTTCACACAAGGAAATGAAAATGGGATTTCTCTTTAGCTCAGACACTAAATCTGCCCCAGGAACGCCAAGCATTTTCAAGGTCTGGGAAATCAGAGCTGTCAGTTCACCTCTATGAAAGAACCATAACATAGTTCTAATCTGGGGGGAATTTCACCAACCTCAAGAGAGTTAGGATCGGCATCATCATTCGTATCTCTATTCGGAGGTCCCGCTGCCACTCTAGGAGTACTCCAGCACCTAACAGAAGGTCCACGCAAGAATTCTACCTGCACCTCTGCTCAGGGAGCATGGGAAAGGGCTGAGAACTGTGCCTGAGGAAAAGATTGCAACCCCTGGAAAAATTCTACCCATGAAAAAAGAGAAGTAGCCAGACCAGGAGGTACCTGAGGTGAGCTACCTTCCCCTGCTGAGGAACCACAACTAGGGGAGTTCCAAAATCAGGTGCTCCACCTGAGTCGTCTTTACCCAGACCTATATCCGGCTGGGAAGAACTAGGCTTAGTGAAATCAAAGGAAGACAATACTCGCTGAGAATCCAAACAGTGCCAGCACTCCTGGCCAAGACGCCCGAATATGACAAGCAATGCAAAAAGAAAGACGCTTAGGCTTCTTAGGTACAGGCGCCATTATGGCCGATAGTACGCTGAGCAGCGGCCAGAGGCGTGCATTTAGGGTTTTTTTTATGCGCACTCAACCTAGGCCCCCAAAAATTATGCATCCAACACTTATGTGTCACATACCTAGGTGCCCAATAAAACTTAAGTGCACAGTATTACTTGTGTGTAGAGGAAAGCAAACAGCCACTACAGCACTGCTTAATGTGGATGCACATACTACAAGGCCCAACTGTGCATCCAAAAACTGGGCGCACAACCAGGGTGCACAGCTAGATGTACACGCCAGACCAACAATCTTGTAGAGGGCAGCCTTAGAAAGCGTGTGAAATGCCACTGCAGCATACAGCAAAAATCCTCGGAGCGAGGCCAGCCTAGCCTAAGGAGGCTGTTCAACCCGCTAGACTGCCCATGTCACTTGACCTCCCACCGAGCGGATGAACGTTGGACTGGCGCACCAAGCACCAAAACCGGTTGAAAGTGGAAGTCCTACACAACAAAAACCTTTTAGGTCTCTATATAATTTTTTTTTTCAACATACTGGAGCTCAGCCTTACCTGGCTGAATACAGAGATGGTCTCCGTCTATGGGGGAAGAGGGCATGTACCGTTATTGCTGCGCTTGGCTTCCTGCACCCGCTGCCTTTCAGCTGCTCAAGCAGCTAATTCCATGCCAGCTGAAACCAGCTACCAGTCCAAGGCACTTGTCTGAGGGACCATGGAAATCACCTCAGGAATTCTCAACCTTGGGAGGGACCATTTGATATTACTGCAGGAGAGCAGGGCTAGTTTCCTTAATTCTCCTTTTCTTTAAAATGAAGCAATCCCCAGTGGGAAGATGCACGTCCACCATCTGCTGGAGACTGAGAATACTGGCAGGCTGATGTCACTGCAGGGGTATATGTACCGTGATGTCAGTTTGCTCTGTCTTCATCTGCTGGTAGAGGTGCATAACCCACTTGTTCTGGATTCATCTGACTGGATGCTAAGAAACAGCTTTCTTCCATTTCCATAACTTCCTTGGCAACTAACAAGCCTTGTTTATGTAGTTGCTATTTTTGATAAAAATCTATGCATGAATGCTCTTTACATGTTAGCTGGATATATATATAGTTTAAAAACACAGTAGGCAAAACACACACACTCAAGCCTTGCTCTGGGCTTCTCACTGATGAAAGAAGGCTGAGATGTTATAAATAAGCTGTTGAAAAAGCTTCAGAAAAGAACACAACACTTAACAGTTCAATTTCAAATATTCATAAATACAATCTTTTTGTGTCCTTAATGCCTTCGTAATCTTCACCCCTTGAGGAAGCCATTACTGGCGAAACAAAAGGCCTTTTGTCAGGGAATGATGAATTCTTCTCTTGCAAACTATGCTCCAAGCAAAATACAGGCACTTGGCACTTTTTCCTAATTCAAGTTAACATTTGGACTTGATACATATTCTATTTTGAGGCATTTACCTTTAATCTTTGGAGTTTGGTGATGTTCAAGCGGTATTTTAAATTTTGATATTTTGTAAATTTTCCTATTTATATACTTAGATTTATATAAATATCTTTTGTATAGGTGTACATGAGTTATTTAAATAAATTCCAATTCTAACAAAAAATTTTTTGAGATTATTATATTAGTGTTCCATTATTAATTGCACACAAACATACTGCAATTAATAATGGAAAGCAAATGTTGCTTACCTGATGTAACAGGTGTTCTCTCACAGGACAGCAGGATGTTAGTCCTCACAAATTGGTGACATCGAGGATGGAGCCCACCACGGAAAACTTCTGTCAAAGTTTAAACAGAACTTTGACTGGCCCCTACTGGGCATGCCCAGCAAGGCACTGACCCTGCAGCCAGCAGGGGTCTCCCTTCAGTCTGATTTTCAAAGCTACAGGCAGTGCCTAAAAAGTAAAAACAAAACAAACCCAACACCGCGGGGTGGCGGGCGGGTTTCGTGAGGACTAACATCCTGCTGTCCTGTGAGAACACCTGTTACATCAGGTAAGCAACATTTGCTTTCTCACAGGACAAGCAGGATGGTTGTCCTCACAAATGGGTGAGTACCGAGCTGAGGATGTCCTGACTTGCACCAAATGCACCCAATGACGTGCAACAGGCACAACAACTGGGGTGGAATTTGGTAAAGGGCATCCGCACCCTACCGGGAAGGTGGAAGGGTGTTGGTACATCACGTTGGAAAAAGGTTACGCAAGACAGATTGGCCGAAGATGGAGTCCTGTCTTCCAGCTTTGTCCAAACAATAGTGGGCTGCAAAGGTATGGAGAGAACTCCAGGTTGCAGCTTTGCAGATGTCAGGAAGCGGCACCGTTCGAAGGTGTGCCACTGACGTCGCCATGGCCCTCACAGAGTGTGCTTTCACACGGTCTTGAAAAGGAATGCCAGCTTGCTGATAGCAAAAAGAAATGCAGTCCGCCAACCAGGAGGAAAGAGCCTGCTTACCCACAGGATGTCCTAACTTGTTAGGATGGAAAGAGACAAATAATTGAGTGCTCTTCCTGTGAGCAACTGTACGGTCTAGATAAAAAGCTAGAGCTCGTTTGCAGTCTAGGGTATGCAGAGTCTGTTCCCCGGAGTTGGAGTGGGGCCTGGGAAAAAAGATAGGTAGTATGATGGATTGATTAATATGAAACTCAGAAACTACCTTAGGTAAAAATTTAGGGTGAGTGCGGAGTACCGCCCGGTCCTGCAGGAGCTTAGTGTAAGGCGGATAGGAAACTAGGGCCTGCAATTCACTAACCCTGCGAGCTGAAGTGATAGCCAAAAGGAATAACACTTTCCATGTGAGATACTTTAATTCACAGGAGTGCAGAGGTTCGAAAGGAGGTTTCATTAGACGACCAAGAACCAGGTTAAGGTCCCAAGATGGGGCCGGAGGACGTAAGGGTGGCTTCAGATGGAGCAAGCCTTTAAGAAAACGTGTTACCAGGGGTTGTACTGAAATAGGGACACCCTGTACACCGTTATGGAAGGCGGCTACCGCACTGACATGCATCCTAATGGAAGAGGTCTTTAGACCGGATTCTGATAGGTGCCATAAATAGTCCAAGAACTTAGAGATTGGACAGGAAAGGGGATCAAGGGACTGAGAAGTGCACCATGATGTGTACCTTTTCCATTTATATGAATAGGATCTTCTGGTAGAGGGCTTTCGTGAAGCTATCAGGACACGAGAAACCGAATCCGAAAGGTTAAAAGGCTGAAGGACTAACCTTTCAACATCCATGCCGTCAGGGACAAGGCTTGGAGGTTGGGATGGAGGAGGCATCCGTCGTTTTGAGTGAGCAGATGCGGATCCATTCCCAGAGGGATGTGCCTGCGGATGGAGAGATCCTGGAGTATGGGAAACCACACTTGGCGTGGCCAGTGGGGTGCTATCAGGATCATGGTTCCTCCGTCCTGGCGTAGCTTCACGAGAGTCCTTGACAGAAGAGGAAGTGGAGGGAATGCATAAAGCAGACCTGTCGTCCACTTGAGGGAGAAGGCATCTCTCGGCTGAAAGTGTTGGCTCCGAATGAGAGAGCAGTAATCGTCCACTTTGTGGTTCTGAGGGGACGCAAAGAGGTCTATGCGGGGAAAACCCCACTTGTGAAACAGAGAGGTCACTACCAGAGGATCGAGTGACCACTCGTGTGGCTTGAAGACACGGCTCAGCTGGTCTGCCAATACATTGTCTACTCCCGGCAGGTAAGTGGCCCTGAGGTACATAGAGTGGGAGAGGGCTTCCGCCCAGATCTGCGCAGCTTCCTGACACAGAAGGAAGGAGCCTGTGCCTCCCTGCTTGTTTATGTACCACATGGCCACTTGGTTGTCCGTCTGGATTAAGATTATCTGATGGAATAGATGATCTTTGAAAGTTCGGAGTGCATAGCGGATTGCGCGAAGTTCCAGGAAATTTATCTGGTGTTCGGCTTCCTCTTTGGACCATAACCCTTGGGTTTGTAATTCGTCCACATGGGCTCCCCAACCGATGTGAGAAGCGTCGGTGGTTAGGATTACTTGCGGATCCGGTGGAAGAAAAGGTAAGCCCTGAAGGAGGTTGACCTGAGTTGTCCACCAGGTTAAGGATAGGCGCAGGGCCTGTGTGACTGTGACTATGGAGGACAGAGGCTGAAAAGCTTGAATCCATTGGTGTCGTAGAGTCCATTGTGTTACTCTCATGGCTAGTCGGGTCATGGGAGTGACTTGAACCGAGGATGCCATGTGTCCTAGGAGAATGAGGAACTGGCGAGCCGTGGCAGTGTTTTGAGACTGGAGCTGGCGAGCCAGGGATATTAGGGTATGGACCCTCTGAAGAGGAAGGTAAGCCTTTGCCTGCAAGGTGTCCAAGTCTGCTCCAATGAAGGATAAGGTTTGAGACGGGACTAAGCAAGATTTCTCGTAATTGACAAGAAACCCTAAGGAAAGGAGTGTTTGAATTGTCAATTTTAGGGAGGATTGAGCTATGTGTTGGGAGGAGGCCCTGATTAGCCAATCGTCCAGGTAGGGGTAGACATGGACACCTTCCTTCCTTAGGAATGCTGCTACCACTACGAGACATTTGGTAAAGACTCGTGGGGCAGAAGCCAGACCGAAAGGTAGGACACGGTATTGATAATGGTCGTGGCCTACAAGAAACCACAGATATTTGCGATGGGATTGTGTGATCGCAATGTGGGTATAAGCGTCCTTGAGGTCGAGAGAGCACAGCCAATCCCCCTTTTGCAACAGAGGGAGCAAGGCGCCCAGGGTTACCATCTTGAACTTTTCTTTTTGCAGATACTTGTTGAGGGCCCGAAGGTCCAGAATTGGACGTAGCCCCCCTGATTTCTTTGGTATTAGGAAGTATCTGGAATAGAATCCTTTCCCTTGTTGACAAGGAGGGACGGGTTCTATAGCATTTGATTGTAGAAGAAGGGATACTTCTTGATGTAATTGAGTGAAATGGCTGGTTAGACTCCATGCCTGAAGGGGCGGGGAGTCTGGCGGAAGTGTTATGAAGTTGAGGTGGTAACCCTGTGCGATAATTGCTAGCACCCACTGATCTGAGGTGATCTGTTTCCAACGGTGTAAGAAGTGGAACAGTCGACCCCCCACAGGGATGTGTGGAAGAGGGAGATGGCATGTGCTCAATACAGGGAAGTCAAAGGCCCGCCGTAGGCCCAGGAGGTGGGGCTACAGTAGGTCTTTGCTTTCTTGGCTGACGAGGCTGAGGCCTGTTAGAGGACCGTGCAGGACGAGCCCTAGTTGACGGAGGGTAGTAGCGACGTGGTCGAAAGAATGACTTCTTAGAGTCCTTCTTTTGCGGTTGCTTGGAGGTCACCTCAGGTGGGACAGATGAGAGTTGTTTCAACGTCTCATGGTGGTCTTTTAACTCCGCCACAATCTGTTGAATTTGCTCTCCAAACAAATTGTCGCCTAAGCAGGGCAAATCAGCAAGACGATCTTGGACTTCTGGGCGAAGGTTGGATGACTTTAACCAAGCCCAACGTCTGGCTGAGATGGCTGTGGCTGAAACCTTCATGGAAGCATCGAATATGTCATAGGCAGTCCTAATCTCGTGCTTCCCAGCCTCAAATCCCTTGTGAAGAAGGGCTTGAAGCTGTGGTTGGTATTGGTCCGGCAACGTGTCAGCATAGTCTTGCATCTGCTTAAAGATGGCTCTGTTGTATTGAGTCATGTAAAGTTGATATGAAGCTATGCGTGAAATCAACGTAGCTCCATGATACACTTTCCGTCCTACACTATCCAGGAACTTGTTGTCCCTGGTAGGTGGGGTAGAAGAGTGCGGCTTAAGACGCTTGGCCTTCTTCTGCGCGGACTCAACCACAACAGAGCGATGATCCAGTTGAGGCTTTTGGAAACCTGGTGCTGACTGGACAAGGTATGTGGAGTCAGCTTTCTTGTTAACTGGTGACACCGATGAAGGAGATTCCCAGTTTTTCTTGAGCAGATCCAAAAACACCTGGTGTATAGGGATGGAAGCGATGATTTTTGGAGCATCCAGAAATTGAAGTAGTTCCATCATCTGGTGTCTATCATCAGCTTCAGATTGTAGTTGAAAAGGTACAACTTCTGACATTTCTTTCACAAAATTAATGAAAGATAGATCCTCAGGAGGAGATCTTTTTCTACTCTCTGTAGGAGATGGTGGCGAAGGCAGATCTGTGTCAGAAGAGGTATCATCATCATCACCCCAGGTATCGTAGGGATCATGTGTGGCTTGTAGCCCTGATGGACCTGGCTGAGGCTCTGAAGGCATCGATGGAAACCGAGGTGGAATCGGTGCAGTAGGTGGAACCAGAAATGGCATCGATGGCTTCGGTGCTGCCGATGGAATCGGTGCCTGGCGTGGAATCGATGGAGCCGAAGGATAAATCGGTGGAGATATACCAGAAGGTACCGATGGAACTACCCCGGAAGGGGGAATTCGAAACGGTGTTTCTCCTGCCGATGAGAAACCAGTCGGAGACGGTGGTGTTGTCGATGGCACTGGAATCACCGATGGAAGGGCCGTCACGAGTGCCTCCATGCGGCTCAGTAGCGGTGCTAGCGCTTGTATCAACGGCTCGGAGGTCGGTTCCCTCCTCGGTGGCGAAGCCGGTGCCGGTGTCGGTGCCGGGGGCGGCACTGGAACCGGTGCCGGAGACGGTGCCGATGGAGGTTGTAATTTCTTCATCGCTTTCTCGATGGCCTCCTGGACCAGCCGGTCCAGTTCTGCCCGGAGACCAGGGGTAACCATACCCGGCTCGACGGGAGAGGGAGGCTGAGGCAGGGCCGGAGGGACCACCGTAACCTGTGGGATCACGGCCCCCACACCCCGAGAGGGTGAGGGTTTCCTCGATGCCGGCGAACGAGACGTGGAGGGCATCCGGTCTGTTCGCGGCTTCTTTGTCGGTGGCTCGGCTTGAGCAGAGGTCGATGGCTGTGGATCCTCGACAGGCCGAGACTTATGCCGTCGATGGCGGTGCTTTTCTTTCCGATCCCCTCGCCCATCCGGGGAAGGGACGGGAGTCGACGGCCGAGAAGCGATCGATGGCGGACGGTCACCGGAGGGTTGACGATGATGGTACAACTTCGACGGTGCCGGTTCCGATGACGTCGATGCTATCGATGGCGTTGGGGTTGGTGCATGGAAGAGGAGCCCCATCTTCTCCATCCTGGCTTTGCGACCCTTGGGTGTCATTAAGGCACATTTGGTGCAAGTCAGGACATCATGCCCACTACCCAAACACATTACACAAACCCTGTGGGGGTCTGTGATGGACATAGTCCGGGTACAATCCGGACAACGACGGAACCCCGTTGCCATGGCTGAAAGCCAAAATTTAGGCTGGGGATCGGTAAGTGCCCACAGGCCTCGAGGGCCAAAATCGACGGCAGTCGATGGAAGAAGGCAAAAAACTTACCGGGTTCCGTAAGATGACTAAAAAATTTGTCGAAGGGAGACCCCTGAGGGGCAAATTTTCTTAGGAAATTAATTTCCAAATTCCTGTCAGGAACGTGGTTAGAGAGCTCCTTTCACCGCGTGGCAACTGCTGCGCGGAAAAAAGAAGACTGAAGGGAGACCCCTGCTGGCTGCAGGGTCAGTGCCTTGCTGGGCATGCCCAGTAGGGGCCAGTCAAAGTTCTGTTTAAACTTTGACAGAAGTTTTCCGTGGTGGGCTCCATCCTCGATGTCACCCATTTGTGAGGACAACCATCCTGCTTGTCCTGTGAGAACACTACATATAAATACACACACACTATACACATACACAGTAGCTTGTTAAAACTATTTGACCCCTAAAAAAATCAGATGTGTGGATTACAAATGACATTTACACAGATTCCTCCAGACAGTATGTTTATTGCAAACCAGCATGCTTGTAAATTTTCAAAGTCGCAAGTCATTATTTCTCTGCATTTTTTGTAAAATAAAAACTGGAAAAAAAAAATGCTGCTTGCATAAGTATTCAACCCCTGTGCTGTGGAAGCTCCCACATTTACAAAGATGAACGATATTGGCCTAACAAATGGCCTCTACCTGTGAATCATTAAAAAAAAAAAAAAGAGAGCTTTCTTAGATAAGACCACTTACTTCCAGTACCATTGGTCAGACTGTGAATCTGAAGAAAAGATATGAAAATGAAGACCAAAGAGCATTCTAAGGAAATTAAAGATATAGACATGCACAAAATAGGAAAAGGCTACAAAATATTATCTAAGTACTTGGATATCCCAGTGAGCACTATTGGATCAATTGTGAAGAAATGGAAGCTGCATCATACCACCCAGACACTGCCCCTCAAAACTCAGCATTAGAGCAAGGAGGAGACTTGTGAGGGAAGCCACAGAGAGGCCAACAATCATTCTGAAGGAGCTAGAGAGAGACAGGAGTGGAGGTGCACCAGTCAGCCTTATCAAGAGCTTTGCATACAACTGACCTGCATGGGAGGGTGGCTAGAAAGAAGCCATTACTGAAGAAAAACTACATCAAAGCACTTCTGGAGTTCGTCAAAAAGCCAGAGTGACCATGCTAAAATGTGTGATAAGGCATTGTAGCCAGATGAAACAAAAATGGAATTTTTTTGGCCAAAATTCAAAGCACTATGTGTGGCGCAAACCTAACATTACTCACTTCTCAGCAAACATCCCAACAGTAAAGTATGGGGGTGGCAGCATCAAGTTGTGGGGATGCTGAGCAGGACCTGGTCATCTTGTTAAAATTGAAGGACAGATGGATGGTGGGAGATACTGCAACACAAACTGCTTCAGTGTGTTAAACAACCCAAGCATAAGGCCAAAGCAACACAGGAGTGGTTGAACAACAAAACAGTGAATGTTCAACAATGGCCAAGTCAAAGTCCAGATCTCAATTTAATCGAGAATCTGTGGCACTATTTGAAAATTGCAGTCCATAAGAATCATCCAACCAACCTGAACAACCTGGAGCAAATTTACCAGACAAAATGAGCAAAAATCACTGCAAAATTGGTAGATTTCAAGCTGTTATTGCAGCAAAAGGTGTTGAAGAAGGGGTTGAATACTTATGCAAGCAGCATTTTTTGGTTTTTAATTTTACTTCATAAAAAATGCAGAGAAATAATGAATTGTGACTTTGAACATGAACTTTAAGAGCAGATTGGCTTGCAAACAAACACTGTCTAGAACAATCTGGGTAAATATAATTTGTAATCTACCCAAATCTGCTGACTTTTTAAAGGGGACTAATACTTTTAGCTGGACTTCTATTTGTCCTCCGGAGGCCAAAAAAGTAAATTTGGGTGAACTGATCCCAAAGCATAATATTCTCCTTCTCCTACACGCAGACATTCCTCCCCCAGCATTAAACAACTAGCCACTAATATATATAATATGCGCATGTGAGAATGTGATTGTGTGTAGCAGAAAGAGCTCCCACCTGGCTCTGGCAGGTCCACCCATCATATAGGTCACACCCTATCCTGGCTCCACTCCCCTCCCCTGCTGCTCTACAGTTCTACTTCCTTTTTGTCTACAAATTAAGCCCTGCCCACATGTAATGGCTAATTCGGCCTTGCTTATTGACGGAAAATATATAACATCCTTCAGCTGCTTTAACATTTTTTGGAGTATATGATAAGAGTAAAACAACATACTTTGTTTCAGTTACTGTTTCCTATTTTCTTTTTTATTACAAGAATTATAAAAAAAAACCCTTTTAATAGTACCAAGTCACTTTTGAATGCATAAATAGGAGCTGTGCAGCTGTGGCACTTCTTTGGCCTGGACTTATCAGTATCAGGCAGGTGTAAGTCTATTTGAGCCTGATGTCTATGGGAAGTAAATAAAATGCACATATGTATAAGGGTGAACACGACTGAAGGCATATTTGCTTACTGAGCATTTGAGGTAGCTGCTCATCCTGAATACTTTGAAATATCTTTGTTTCAGGCTGTGAGGGGTATCAGCTTTTAACAGTTTTTAGCTGGACTATTTGTCCTCCGGAGGCCAAAAAAGTAAAATTGGGTGAACTGATGCCAAAGCATAATATTCTCCTTCTCCTACACACAGACATTCCCTCCCCCATCCCACAGCATTAAACAACTAGCACCTATCAACCACATTTGTCTTCTTCAGCTACCCCAAAATATCTTTTTCTTTAATACCACCAAATAGTGTTTTGAATAGGTTCAATTCTTCAGTCATATGAAGCCTGCTTAGCTTTCACAGGTAAACAGGTTATTGAATTTTAAACAGAAGCATGATCCTCTTTTTATATAAAGATTTACTTTGTAACAATTTACATTCTGTGGCTTTAAAATTTTTTAACACATTTTATACCTGTTACATTTTTATTTAAAAAAGTGCATCCACTTTTTTCTCTACCAGCAACATACATAATCTGTTTGATTTGCATGGACTGTACTATCCTGAGCTGACAGAATAAACTAATTCAACAGATTGGTTGTTTCTATGCACATTACTTCCTGCCTTTTTATAACATTTGCCCTTATCCTCAAAATGGATTTCACAAGCAACCATTCAGTCCAATCGAAGCATCTATAACATACCTCCCCACCCTCCTTTGTAAGCTAAAAGGAATTTAAAAAAACAAAACAAAACACTAAAAAGGTTTAAAAATAAGCAAGACCCTAGTTCTGCACATTCTGCCTACCTGGTCTCACTCTCTCAAATTGCTCACTGGCTGCATCAGAGAAGTGCAGCCCTTCAGAACAAGCAAACAAAAAAAAGCCATGCATTAAAGTCCTTAGCACATTTCTTAAGACAAAAAATTCTCATTTACAAAACTTAACACACAAAATAAAACAAACACACCATTATTTTGTGAAGGGGGGAAAAAGATCTTCATTCAAAAAAAGAAGATTCAGCATCTTAAACCAGCCAAAGCTAACCATAAAGCAAAGTGCTATGTCTTTTTACCCGAATGATCAAACAAATAGTTTTTTTCAATGAGGCTTTTTGGCAGTCTTAATATAAGTGGTGGTCTCTCTGACAAATTCTCTTCACATATAGTCCTGGGGGAAGAAAAAGGCCTGGGCTGTTCAGCTGGTGCTGATTCAACAGTAGTGGGAATAGTTTCTATGCCAGAATCACTACTTCTATCTGCCATGGCAAGAGTTTGCTCATCTGAACTTTCATCGAAATGGAAGTCGTCCAGTATCCCAGTCGCAGCTTCTAAATTCATATTGCTGGTGACGGTATGAACATCTTCGTCCGACATAGCAGGACTGTTGTCTTTGCCTAAGATGTCCACGTCAAATGAATCTTTGCGCTGGTATGCTCCTGGAACTGCAGGTGTCTCGCTCTCATTTGGAAGATTAGTAGATGCCCAGTTACTGTCATCATCACATTCCATGTCTTCCTTCTTTTCAATTTCACTGTCACTATCTATAGTGATGACCACCGGGGAAGTATGCTTTGAGCTGGCTGATTGATGCCGTTTGTGTTTCTTTTTTTGCTTCTTCTTTTTTTTTTTATGATGCCGAGAACCATCTGTTGTTTTTCCTTCGTAAACTATCTCAACACTGGAGCTCCGAGTCTTTTTCTTTCTCTTGTGCCTTGATTCGCTACTGGCTCGGCTGTCAGTCAGGTCATCCTCATTGCAGCGATTTCCATGCCCCGATTGCGATTTAAGGGGACAGTTTTCTTTCCCTTTTAAATTCAAGGCACTTTGATGGTTTGTTTCATTGACTTGGTCTGCCTGTTCTAAGTGGCGAGTTTTGTACTTCCGTTTCCCACTGGGTTTTTCACTCCGTGTTTTCTCAGATCCACCAGCAGTCATCCGGGATCTATTACTGGATCGGCTCCTGGATCTGAATCTCTCCCGATAATACTGACTGTTTTTATTATGGATCCTCTTATTTTGAGGATTTTTCCTTTCAGAATAGCACTGTGTTCTAAACTCTGGACTAGTTGACTGTCTTTGATAAAGGCTTTTTCCACGAGTCTTTCTTCTGTAAGACTGATCAAAACTATCTCTTCCTCGGTTTCTAGTGAAGTAGGTACACTCCCATCGATAAGTGCTTCTATAATTATCAACTGGATAATTGTAATCACTATCCCTGCTTCTTGACCTTTCGCTGCCATGGTCAGTGCTCCGAGAGCCTGACCTGACATCATCTCTCGATACAGAGCTTTCACTGGTTAAGGACACAGTCTGGCTTCTTCTAGACAAGCTTTGCTCTCTGGTTGTTAACCTATTATTGTCTCTCCTGTCTCTATGGCGAGCACTCTCCCAGCTTCGTGAACTTCTGTGCCTTTCTTTGCTATGATGCTTCTTCTTGTTCCTGTGGTCTCTGGCATGGGAAAAGCGTGAAATAGAGTCTGGGCTTCTTGATCTTTCCCTCTTTTTTGAAGTATAATTGCTTTCCCTTCTTGTTGAAGACCTTCTAACACAGCTCCTTGAACAGGACAAATCAGATCTCCTTCTACCTTTATCCTTTTCATCTTTCCTTGAATTATTAAACTTAGAGGAAAAGGAGGAGGTCTCTTTTTGTTTAGGTTTTTCTATTTTCCTATCTTTAGAAGCTGTGGAACTTGTGGAGGAGGATGAACCACTGTCACTGTTATCACTAAAAAAGGTAAGCTGGTGTGGCTGCAGTTTTTTGTTATTCTCTGTTTTCTCCTCATAGAGAGACTCTTCAGAATCAGAGGAAAGTTGAACTAATTCTGGCGTTCTCTCTGCTAAAGGTTTAATGTAGCCAACAATGAGACAGTCATCCGAGGGAGAGGTGTTGTCCTCACCAACTACACCTGGATCAGCTTTCACTTCCACTTGAGCACCCACATTTCTAGTGCCTTCTTCATCTGAACTTTCAGATGAATCTACAAGAGAAGAGACTGTGGTTGGAGCAGGCTCCAAAGTTGAATAAGAAGGCCCTGGAGTTTCATCATCCCATGGGGCCTGGTCAATACTAGTCACAGATGAAAGCAAATCTGGGTCTCTAGAATCACCTTCATCAGGAGATATTGTAATAACAGAAGAATCAGAATGGCTCCCTTCTTCATATGAAGGAGCAGGGTAATCATAGTTTGCATGCAAGTCATAGGCATCTATGTTATAGGGGCAGCGGGCAAAACTGATGAATTCATGTAAAAAATGATCAGTACGATGGAGCAAAAAAGGCTTGAGATCCTCTGCAAACGTCTGACTCTCCAGATCATACCGTGTGACATTACTCATGATAATGTGCTGCACAATGTTGACTAAAGAACCATGGGCCCCAAACAGAACTAACAATTCACGTTTCAGCCACGGGACTAGTCTGTGGAGACAGGCAGGGTTCCGGCGGAAAAATTCAGCAGAAATTTCCCTGTAGCGCCCGCCATCCTGAATGCTTCTGACACGCACTCCAGAACGATATAGGGCCCTCCTGAAGTTAATTATGTCTTGTTCCTCAATGTGCCGTGAGGTCCTTCCCTCTGTATTTGCCTGCCTCCTAGAGGCAAACTGCCGAATTATTTGATGAATGCCTCCATCTCTCTGCAGGGTTGTTTGACCTACAAGACCTTCAAACAGAACCCCGTTATCCGGTGGTGAAAGAGTCCGCCGCACTGAAGTACTTCTGCGAGAGCGAATTGGTGTGCGGCGCTCCCTTGTCAGAGTGGTACGGTAGCGAAACCTGTGTCCCTCGGGGCTGGCAAAAGAACCATTCTGTGAAGGTCTGAGAACATACTCTTTGAAATCATTCTCTGCCCTCACACTGTGGAAGATAGAGTGGAATGGCTGCTTACACAGCGGACACTCAGCTTTGTTCTTTGACCATTCCTGGATGCAGCGAAAGCAGAACCTGTGTAAGCAGCGATCCAAGTAAGACATGTTGTCAAATCTGTCCAAGCAGATGGGGCACTTTGAGTCTGGAGAGGCATCGGTTGATACTGGATTGTGTTGC
Source organism: Rhinatrema bivittatum (assembly GCF_901001135.1). Taxonomy (NCBI): domain Eukaryota; kingdom Metazoa; phylum Chordata; class Amphibia; order Gymnophiona; family Rhinatrematidae; genus Rhinatrema; species Rhinatrema bivittatum. The sequence goes on along the minus strand of NC_042615.1, from coordinate 543,299,101 downwards.
CGCTTACTGGTACCAGCTTTAGGTGAAAAACTGCTGCCCACTGTACGCTCCTTAGTTGCTGATGCCATCATCTGTTGGGTAAAGAAAAGAAAAAAGAAAGATATGGAAGCATATTTGACTTAAAAATAAACAAAAAAAAAGATTCATTCTGTCACAAGAGGAAAATACAAACAGATGAAGTGCTAGCAAATTAAAACTTTGAAAGGAGTTGTATATAGTCTTCAGAACAGAGACTGTACCAACTTAAAGCAGCAACACAATTACTAAAAATATTAATATGTCTGTTTTGTGGGGTTGTTTTGCCCTATTCCTCAAACATGTTTAGAATAAGATTTGTGTAATGAACATGGAGGGAAGCAGCACTGACAGGATGTGTGTAGTGGTGGCTACCTTTCAAGGCTTTGGCCAAAGCTACCTGAATCACCCAAGCAAATGGTACTGGGGAAAAGGATAAGCAGGGGATAAAATCACTGTTTCCCTCTGACCCCTCAATCCTATCCCCTCACAAAAACACACTGTTTTTGTGGGGGGATAGGATTGAGGGGTCAGACCTAACTGTATGACCTAAGGTACAGACCACTGTACCTTAGGTCATTACATTATGTTTTTAAAAATCTTTACTGCATGTTAAAATGGGCTGAGAAACATCATTAGAACGGATGTAAAGCTTAATAACATTCTTTAAAGATTTCATCTTATGACACCATGTCTCTGTCTAATGCTGTCAGACCATGAACTAGCCATGTCAAGCTTCCAAATCCATTTTTTCTATGAAATGTATAGAAAAAAAATATACCGTATTTTTCGCTCCATAAGAGAGACTTTTTTCCCCCAAAAGTGTGTGTGTGGGGGGGGGGGGGGGGGGGGGGGGGGAATGTTTGTGCGTCTTATGGAGCGAATATAAAAAAAGCCCCATCCCAACCCTTTAAATTTAATTAACTACAGCCCCCCCCCCACCCTCCTGACTCCCCCAAGACCTGCCAAAAGTCCCTGGTGGTCCGGGAGTGATCTCCTGCACGTGGGCAGTCTGCTGCCAGCAATCAAAATGGTGCCAACGGCCCTTTGCCCTTACTATGTCACAGGGGCTACTGGTGCCATTGGTCGGCCCCTGTGACATAGTAAGAGCAAAGGGCCGTCGGCACCATTTTGATTACTGGCAGCCGACGGCCCACGTGCAGGAGATTGCTCCCGGACCCCCGCTGGACCACCAGGGACTTTTGGCATGTCTTGGGGGTGTCAGGAGGGTGGGGGTTGTAGTTAATTAAATTTAAAGGGTTGGGATTGGGGTTTTGTTTTTCCCCCCACAGAAAGAGAATGATAAAAGTTTTCTGATCTGGGGAGTGGACCGAAATGGCACTCCCCAGACCTGAAAACGAAAAGGGGACAAAAAAAAAAAAAAAAAAAGTTATGCACTCCCCTAAGTTGCTCCATAAGACGCACACACGCCCGGGAACAGAGCCGGTTTAGCACACCATTTTTTTTTGTTAATTTTCCCCCTCTGAATCCTAGGTGTGTCTTATGGAGCGAAAAATACGGTATATATGTAATCAGTAACCCGATCAAATATAAACTGGAAATCACAAAGCAGTCAGATTTAAATTTTTTTTACATTTAATTGTCCTGCTTTAGCAATAATTGTTACATCAAAGAGACTGCCAGGAGGTTGGGAAGCAGGGCATTAGCACCCCCCTCCCTCCCCCAATATTAAAACATTCTCAAGCTCTGTGAAATGGCCAAAAAGAGACCCATCCTCAACTCATAGCTCAGACCCAAAATGTGGATGGTAAGCAAGTGCTAAGCAGTGATGAAACATGATGATTTTAGCAAGCAAAACAAAAAAAAAAAAAAAAAAGGCTGAAAGGCAACCTCAGAGACCTAATTTTTACAGAGTGATTTATCAAGAGAGGGTCATTTTAATCTGCTTATATCAAACAGATCTCATGCTGAGAAGAGGCAGGGTGAAGTTTTCACCATTTTATTTAGCAATACCAAGTCACTGTATGCTTAAAAAGTGAAAATCTCATGTCTGTGACCACAAATTAATAGTCATCACTATGGGGAGTTTTCATTAGAATTTCCTGCAGTCTTCTAGTAAAATCACTGCCAATCCAAGATGCTGCATATGTTTTTCTGTTTTGAGAAGAACATGGGATATTAAAATTGCTTACTCTGGTTTTTTTCTTTTGACTGTAGTACAACAAGGAGGTCAATCCTAAGTCAGCATGACGTAGAATGCATATGCTCGATTACAGCAGAGGGATGCTCCCAGTCTGAAAGAAATGAAAGGCCACAATGACAGCACACTTGGCTACAATTTTACCAGGATAAACAACGCCCTCCCCACCAAAATAAAAGATAATTAACCACTATTATCTTTAAATTATCTACTAAATTATCAAATTCTAATCCAAAAAGAAAGGTAATTTCCCTTCTAAAACAGACTGGATAATCAGTTTCACTATGACAGGGGTGAAAATCTGTGACTCTTTCATGTGCAAAACACAGCTCTTGTCCTCCTGGCCACATAGCAACTGAGTAGTACCACAGGGGACAGGAGGGGTGGGGCTAGAACAGGAAGCACACACAATAGAACAGAGAAGAACCATTCTGCTCCAGCCACCTCCCTATCTCCACCCTCCTCACCGGTGCTGCTGATTGCTGCAGAGACAGAAAAGAGGGCTGGAGCATGGATCAAAGGGTGTTGTCTTCTCATCCCAGATTCCCCCCCCCCCCCCCCCAATCCTCTATGTGCAAGCAGCAGCACTGGATGACAGGAGGGAGGCGAGGCTGGAGCTGACAGGATGGTTCCAGTCAGCTCCCCATTTCAGCCTTCACCATCTTGTCCAACCCCCACCCATAGTTCCCTCTAACCTCAGCGCATGAGCAATGGCTCATACATTTCGGATCATCGCTCACAGGTTTTACAAGGTCGCTCACATGCTTATTTTTCTTTGTGCTATTTACAGAAATGAAACACCAATACTGGCGCTCAAAATTTGTTGCTCCAAGAAACAAATTTGCACACACACCTAGTCACTCCTTAGAGAGGGAGCACTGCCCCCACCCCACCTGCTGCCTGGAGTAGAGAGCTCTTATCTGGTTTGCTGTCTGGAGGGGGAGTGGGATGGAGTATACACAACAGACCCAGAGGCTCACTTTGCTCCCAAGACTTGGGATTCAGCTGAAAGCAGTGGGGAGGAGGGAGTTACCCAAAGCTCAAGTCAGGAAAGAATAATTTGTGGCATGAGAAAGAAAGTGAATGTTGAAGATGTGAGGGGTGTGAATGCTTGAAGGAAATGCAGTGCAAGAGGGGCTGAATGCTTCTGGGGGCAGTGTTCTGAAAAAGGATTAATGCTACAATGGGTGGGGACTGGAGGAGGAGGAGCTTATGCTGTGGGGAAGGGGGAAGATGGGGGCTGATATTGTTTTCTTCCTCATTTCCCTGAAGTCAGCAATGCAAACTGGACCATCTGGCACATTAATCCTCCCCAAGATCCATGCAGCCACCTGTTCTGCAACAGTTGTGAGCAGAGCTTGGGTAAGAGAAACAGAGGGAGGGAGAGAGAGATGTGCTAGGGTGTTATATGAGTCATGTGGAGGGAACGTGAAGGAACCCGGGGATGGGGATAGAAGGGTTTCAAAAGAACAGAGAGAGGAGTGTGAGAAAGCCAGCAGGGAGGGTATGTGTGTGTGTGCAGGTAAGGCAGCAGTGGTGATTGGGGGAGGATGAAATAAAGTGGTGTCAGGGTGGGGCAGACGTGGTAATGAGGGGGTGACCATCATAGGTAGTGAAGGTAGAAGGGTGAGAGCGAGCTAGATGAGGTAAATGGGGAAAGGGAAGATAACCGAACCAGAAGGGGTGAGAGCTAGAGATGCTGATTAGAAGGGGGAAGGATTCAAGACATGCCAGAGGAGAGAGAGGCAATGCTTGGGGGGGTTATAGGAATTATGAGTGGGCAATGGTGGAGGGTGTATGCAAGAGAACCAGAGAGGGCACTGGAAAGGAGGGGTCAGAAAGAGAGAGAGAACAAGAGGGAGTAGGGTAGGGGAGATACTGGTGGTGGACAGAGAATGAGGGTGTGAGAGTACAGTAGCACAAGTGGTGCGGAGGCAAATGTTAACGTTGGAGCTGCAGAGCCACCGTCTCATTCTTGTGGGGTTTGGGGAATGTTATGCTGGGACTACCAAGCAAGACACTGGTAGGAACAGGATGGTGGACTGAGAAATACTGAGAGAGAGAAGAAAAGAGACATTGGGCAGAGCATTAGGAGAGAAAGAGGGAGATGCTGATCAGAGATAAGTGGGGGGACAGAGCGATACTGGTGGGGAACAGGGTGTGGAAACTGAGAAAGACTTGGGAGGATTGAAAGGTGATAGGATGAGATAGAGAGAGACTGGTGGGGACAGGTTGGGGGAACTGAAAGATTTGAGAGGACATGGTAGATGGGATTAAAAGACTAGCGGGAACAAGATGTGATTGAGAGAGACTGACTAGCAAGGGGACAGGGTTGGGGGATTGAGAGAGACTGGTAGGCAAATTGATAGACTGCCGGGAAGAGAAGAGGACTGAGAGAAACCAGTAGGGACAAGATGAGCAGCGGGAGAGGCGCTGTTGGAAGGGGATAGTCTCCTCTCCCCACCTACACTTCTCTATTGAAAACATGAGGATCTACGATAATCTGCATTCTAATTTCTTGGCTCTATGTGTGTAAAAGGTTGGCCACTCCTGCACTACATTTGCTAGTTTGCATGATTTTTCTCCTCTACCAAATGTAGTCCAGAATTCTGGTAAACAATTTATTTATTGGATTTATAAAATTGCCTATCAAGCTTTTCTTAGGTGATGTACATAAACATTCATAATCATTATATATAAAACCAAAACATTAAAATACAACATCAAGACTAAAAAATAAAATCAATATGCATGCCAGCATATTACAATCAGGCCTGTTCCTTCTGGGAGAAACTAATCTGCAGCATTGGGTACTCATATAAAAAATAAAACTGAAGGGAGAGGCATCATGCCATGATCTACTGTATTAAGATACTCACATAAAATACTAGTAGGAAAATCTGATTGAGAAATTGCTAATCATGCACTCAATTGTCTTTGACTACATCATAACAAATAAATTGTTAACGTAGTCAAGTGTGTCAGGCTAACTACTTAACAGGATTCAGTCATATTTAAAGCTAGCCTTTAACCGTTTTCTTAAAAGACTTTATACAATATTCAGATCTAACTTCATCAGGCACGTTATTCCAAAGCTCTGGACTAGCCACTGCAAAAGTACATTCACATCTCTCACATATCCAAAGCTTTTTTACTGAATGAACGTCCAATAAATTTTTTCCTGAAATCTAATAGGCAGGCGCTATTACTCCTTGAGCCTCTGCTCAATTTCCTTGAGGTACTCAGCAGCAATGCACAGCAATGATGCCCGTGCCAAATCTAACACTGATGCCTGAAGGGGCGCTGGGATCAACGGTTGCCTCCCTATTGCTGATCTTCAGCTGCCTGGGGGAGGAAGCTTCCCTGGGCCATCAAATCTTCTTGGGATCCAGGCCCAAAACAGACAAGTGCACCAGTCCTGAGACTGTGCCTGGGGATTGAGCACCAAGGGTGCCCTCAACTCCAGTAGACCACTGTGAGTAACTCTTGAGGCTACGGCTATGACTCTGCAGATGCCTCTGAAGAGGAGGTGTTAAAGTTCCCTTCAGACCCTTCTACTATACCAAAGAGAAGGCACTGAGGGCCTCTCCCCCGCAGGATTTGTAAGGAAAATAGCTGAGGTCATTCTATTTACATTACAGATGGAGGAGCCGTCCAGAACCAAGATGCTGGATATCCTCCAGGTTGTGGAGCCCTTTAAAGAGATTGTGGCAGTTCCAGATTATGAGATCCTTCAGGAGGGTACAGATGAGGATGTGGGAAAACCTCTCTCTGGTTTCCCTCAATTAGAAGGTAGATGCAATATTTTGCATCCAAAAAACTCCCTGATTTGACAAGTGGCATTTGCCACACCAATCTGTAGTGGTCAAATCTACTCTCAAAAAGGCCAAGAGGTCTAGAACCCTACTCCTTGGTGCCCCAGGGGAGAGATTCTAGGGCCCTGGATACTATTGGGAGAAAAGTGATTCAGGGAGCTATGCTCAAAACCTGCATAGCCTCCTACCAGCTCTACATGTGGAACATACTGAAGCAGGTGACGCCCAAGCAGCTTCCTCAAAAGCAGGAAGAAACCCTTCAGTCGCTGATGGACAAAGGGTTAAAGTGGAAAAAAACAAACATGTGGTCTGTTCAACTTAGATATTTTTGAAACAGCATTGAGATTCTCTGCCTAAGGGATTGGGGCCCACAGACTTGGCCTGTCACAGGCCTCAGATCTCCGCCCACAATTACAGGAAAGACCTGCCAATATGCCATGCACAGGAAAGAATCTCTTTGGAAATAGAGTGAAGGCTGCATTTCCACAAATCAGAGATCACTGTGCAATGCTCCAGTAGCTCTCCACTGGCACACAGAACCCAGTCTCTTCTTCCAGGAGGTATCCGAAGCCAGGGCAGAGGAGACACTATCCTCTGCCCTCTCTGTGCTGTATATAGCAGAACCCCTGTGCCCATTCTACACAATAGAGGGCACATAAGCTCCAGTCACCAACCCAGTCAACATCTGGGATGACGATTTGATTGGAACACAGCGAACGGAGCCAGGATCCTGGTACCCTTGCCAGAGGACCTTCCACTTGAGGGGAGGCTAAGGTTTTATGTAAACTGGTGGCCCAGTGTAACCTTGGATATTGAGTCCTCAACATTATTAGAAGTGAATACAGATGAAATATCCTGCTAATCGGCCTCCAGACCCCAGCTGATCACTAGTCACATTAGGAACTGCTTCTATAAGGAGCTTTCCACCCTCTTAATGGCCAGAATGGTTCTACCAAGGCAGAGAGGGTGGGATTTTACTCCAAATATTTCCTGATTCCAAAGAAAACTGGGGGATTCCATCCTATCCTAGACCTAACAGCCTTAAACAAAGTCTTCAAAAAAAATAAAAAAATAAAAGAATTTCAAGATGGTTTCCATGGGCATCTCTTCAAAAAGGGGATTGGCTATGCTTTCTCAATCTAAAGGATACTTACATGCACAGAGATTTTCCCAGGTCAGATGAAATATCTCAGATTTGTCACCTTCAGTACTGCATTCTGCCTTTTGAGCTAGGATCTGCCCCACATCTTCACAAAATGCCTAGCCTTGGTGGTGGCACACTTACACAAACTAGGGATGTGGGTACATCCCTATATAGATGACTGGCTGGTCAAAACCTTCAGGCAGGAGCTGAGGAATTGATGAGTTTGACTGGGTGTTGGAGTTGCTAGGGTTCATTGTCAAATATTCCAATTACCTCAATTGAAGTTTATTGGAACTCTGCTAGACAACTCAGGCAAAGGCCTTTCTTCCTCAACAGTTGGCTGACACCATGATGTTTGCAGTGGAAGAGATTCAGATGAGTCAGCAGATATCAGAATGGCATATGTTGAAGCTGCCGCGTCTCATGGTCTCAAAAGTAAATGTCACTCGCATGGCACATCACCACATGAGAAGAGTCCAATGAACATTGTGGTCTCAGTGGTTATAGGCCATTCAGGACAGCATCTAGGATCAGGGATTCCCTGTCCTGGTGGTGGGACAATTCCAATCTGGTTAGAATAATTTCCTTCCAAATTTCTCCAGTCTAAACTGTCCTCATGAAGATGGGGTCTGCACCCAGACCTTGTGTTGTGCCCAAGAGAAGTTATATCAAATACATTTCCAGGAACTCCAGGGGTTCTGCTATGCTCTAAAGGATATGCTCACGGTGTCAGCCATCAAAATTATCCTTGTCCAGATGGACAACCAAGTAGGGATGTACTACATCAAAAAGCATGGAGGTATGGGCTCATATCTTCTGTGTCAGGAGAATGTCCAACTGTGGGACTGGCAAACTCTCAGGGGATGATGCTCTAGGTCTTGTACCTGGTGGGAATGGAGAATGTTCTCATAGACAAACTAAGTTGGTCCTTGCAACCCTATGAGTGGTCCCTCAGAGGTTCAGCGATCAGATTTTCCAACGCTGGGACACACCAAGGTATTTCAGTTCACGTCCCCTTGTAATGGAAGGTCCCACTCTTGTTCCAGGCAGTGGGTACACACTAAACTAGCCTCGGATTCCTTTGCCCTAGATTGGAGCAAGGACTGATGTATAGATATCCTCCAATCCCTCTAGAAGCAAAGGTTCTCTTGAAGCTTAGAGGGGGGGGGGGCATCATGATTTTCAAAGCCCCCCTTTTGGAGAAGAGATATCTGGTTTCCACGCTTGAGGGAGATGTCCCCATCTGGTTCCCTGATGGACATCTCCAGATCTCATCTCTCAGGGCCAATACACGCTGCAATATCCCAGCGTTGTCTCCATCGCTCACCATTCGGATGTTGAGAGACTGAATTTTCAACCCCTTGAATTATGTTTTTAGTTTCAAGAAAGGCTTCCACTAGAAAGCCCTACAGATTTAAGCAGAGTAGATGTGCTGTGTGATGTGAGCAGAAAGCTCTAGATCCTCTCTCTTGCTCCACACAGCAACTGCTTGGATATCTTCTACAACTGTCCAAGTCTGGTCTCAAGACCAACTTCATAAGAGTTCAATCCATCCTGCAAAAAAATCCAGAATTAGATGAGTCTTTACTGAACAAGGAAGAATACCCCGCTCCTCACACCAGGCCTCAAACCCTCTCCAAACCCGCACTAAGCCAAGGAAATGTAGAACTTGCGAGCACGGAGTAAAGTGGCAATTACTGCAAAGAAATAACTATGCTTTAACTGGCGAGCCCTCTCAAGGGCCAAACTATAAGACAGAATCGATCAGTTCCTCGTGAAGAACTGGTCCCTGCTGAAGCAGATCCATGTGCAGTGGAAGACTAAGGGGAGCGTCCACCAGGAGTTGTTGCAGATCTGCATACCACATATGCCTAGGCCAGTCTGGCACTACCAGGAGTACTAGTCCCCTGTGGCCTTCGATCTTGCGAATTATCTTTCCCAGCAACGGCCACAGAGGAAAGGCATAAAGCAATCAATCTTCCAGCCAGATCTGTACAAGAGCATCTATTCCCAGGGACCATGGATCTCTCCTCCAACTGTAGAAATGTGAGGAACCTTCACATTTCAAGAAATCGCCAGCAGGTCCAGGAACAGAAGGCCCCAGCAATCCACAATCAGCTGAAATGCCTTAGCTGACAACACCCACTCTCCTGGGTCCAGAATCTCCCTGCTGAGTAAGTCCGTTCTTATGTTGTCTTTTCCTGCAATATGAGAGGTCAAGATCATCTGCAGATGACCTTTCAACCATTCCATCACAGCAGGTTTATTTCCTGCGACACTTGCTGAGGACCTGGCGATTGATAAAGGCCACGGTCATCATGCTATCTGACATCACAAGAACCGCTTGATTCCGCAGTCTGTGGCTGAACTGCAAGCATGCTAGCTGTACCAACCGGGCCTCTAGGCATTGATGTTCCAGCAGGACTCTCTGGCAACTCCAGACAATGAGCCCTCCAACCATGAAGACTCGCATCTATTGTGGGTACCAACCAGGCCAGAGAGGACAAGGGAACTCCCTTTCTCAAATGAGCCTCCTTCAACCACCACTGGAGGCTGGAGCAGATTTCCATCGACAAGTGGAACCGAACTGCATAATCCTGAGACTGCAGGTTCCAATGAGATAGCATAGCGCGCTGAAGAGGATGCATATGCGCCCTTGTCCACAGCACCACTTCCAGGGTAGCTGCCATCAAGTCGAGTACCTGTAGGTAGGACCACACTGTCGGGCGAGTGGCCTTCATCAACTGACACTTGAGACGTCAATCTCTGGATCCGAACTTTCGGTAGGAAACTTCTGTCCTGTCCCATGTTGAACCGGACCGCCAGATACTCCAAAGACTGGAATGGTTGAAGATTGCCCTTGGTCAGATTCACCACCCAACTGAGCTCCTGCAATAAGGAAATCATCTTGTGTGTCATCAGATGGCTCTCTTCCTGAGACTTGGCTTGAATCAGCCAGTCATCCAAATATGGGTGCACCAGGATTCCTTCTTTCGCAAGGCCACCGCTACCACCACTATAAGCTTGGAAAATATTCTGGGAGCAGTGGCTAGACCAAAAAAAGACAGTGCCTGAAACTGATAATGGCACCCCAACATTGCAAAGCGTAGAAAGCGTTGGTGTTCCAATCAGATAGGAATATGAAGGTCTTGGATCTGACAGATCCAAGGAAGTCAGAAATTCCCCTGACTGCACCACCATTATTACAGAGCGTAATGTTTCCATTCGAAAATGAGTCACCTTCAAGTGATGGTTGACCCTCTTGGGATCCAAGATGGGACGGAAGGAGCCCCCCTTCTTGGGCACAACAAAATAAATGGAATATTGCCCCATACTTTGAGATGTGGGTACTGGAACCACAGCTCTCATTCTGAGAAGCCTTTGAAGGGTGAACTCCACTGCCTGCTTCCCTTGTCACTCCCTGCAGAACATCATGAACACATGCTGAGGAATACTGCGAAATTTAACTGCATACCCTTCACGTGTCACCTCCAGGACCCACTGGTCCAACGTGATCTCAACCCACCTCCGATAAGAGAGCGAGGGATGTCCCCCTATTTCCTGTTCTGGAAGGTGGGTTGGCAAACCTTTATTGGGAAGCTCAGAAAGGTCCAACACCCCTGAGCTGGGAGGAGAGTCTGTGCTTTTTTTCTTTTCTTTGACTGAAGCGGTTTCCCGGGGGTAAGTGGTGGCTTGCCCCGACGGCTGAATTCTCTACCTACCGCTTCTATTTCCTGCCCGAGGGGGGGTGTGGCCTGAAGGAGGCGGAGGCGGACCCGGACGGGACGTTTAAATTTCTGCACTGCTGTTTCGAGCCCCGAGCTGGGAGGAGAGTCTCAGTGTTTTTTTACTTTTCTTTGACTAAAGCGGTTTCCCGGGGGTAAGCGGTGGCTTGCCCTGATGGCCAAATTCTCTACCTACCGCTTCTATTTCCTGCCCGAGGGGGACGGGACGTTTAAATTCCAGTATTGCAGCGGCGCGCAGCAGAGCTGGCGCGCGGCTAAGCAGGGCTTTGCTGGGCCTTCGTTGGGAATTCGTTTGGAGGACTAGGACTCAAGGGGTAATTATATCTTCTTATAAATTGCAGCAATAAGCTTTTCTCTACCTCTCGGCTCCATAGAAGTGATATTTAAAGGTATACTGGATTTTCTGATTTTTAAGCATTGTAAACACCAGACTGCTTTTTGATATATATTTCCTGGAAATGCCACACACAAAAAGGAAAGCTAAATTAAGGCCTCTTAGTGAGGTGGCATCGGTAGAGGCCAGACAAAAAACAGTACTGGATTGGTTAGATCCCCAAAATTCCCCTATAGGGCAGACTGCAATAGAAGATACATCAGAACGAGGTGTTTCTTCTTTGGTCAATGAAATATCTTTGAGCCCAGGGGCACCGGCTCCACCAATGCCCCCTGGGAGCGAGGGTCAGGTGGCCCAAAAAAAACCCATGGGTTAGTCAGGAGGGTGAGATGAGTTTCTTGGAGATACAAGGAGAAAAAGAAAGTCAATCTACTGACTTGCAGGTTATAGAGCATAGGCCATGTGAAGATATACGATTAAGTTTACTACAAAGTCCAACCGTGTTGCCCATTAATTCAAGTACACCAAAAATGAGTAATCCATCCAAAGATAATATAGAAGTAGTTATTAAACCTAATACTTTAATGTTTAAACCAGATAATATAACTATGGAAAGTCTATGGAGCTGCTTAGTGAAATTAGATTCATCTATAAATAAATTGACCGAAATAGTAATGAGAACCTCTAATTCTTCAGTAGTAAATACAGCTGAATTAGAAAAGCAAAAAGAGGCAGTAGATAAAATAGAGAAAAAAAACCACTCAGGTAGAAAAAATTCAAACGAAACAGATTGTTGAGAGTGAAGATGTGAGTAAAAGATTAGAAAAGTTGGAAAATATGGTAAGATCATTAAATTTAAGAGTTAATAATTTTCCAATTATAAAGAAATTAAATCCTATGAAATTATTTAGGAATTATTTATTACAAATATTAAAAATACCAGAGAAATGTTTACCGGTTATAGTAAGCACTTTCTACTTGGAGGATAAGAATAAGCTGGTAGAACAAGAACAAAAAGAATTAAGTGATAAAGTATTGGAGAATGAGACTAGATCGATAGATATTTCAGATTTACTTCAGAAATCTCAAGATGAATTAGATATAAAAATAAGGGGAACACTGTTGGTTCAATTATCCTTCTCAACGGATAAAGATAATATTATGAGATCCTTTTTCCGGAATAGAACAAATACTTTCTATGGTCAGAAAGTCTGGATCTTTCCCGATCTTATTAAAATTACACAGACTCGAAGGAAAATTTTCCTTCAATATAGGGAGAAAGTATTAGAAAAAGGAGGCTGTTTAAAACTCTTGTATCCATGCAAATACAGTATAAGAGTGAATGGATGTAATTATCTATTTTTTTATCCAATTGACCTAAAAAAACCTTCTTGAAAATTAATGACCGGTATAGAAAATGTATAAGAAAGGGTCTAGACAATGCTTGTTTCTATGTGTGTTTCGTTCAAATATATTAGATTGCACTTCTAATTTCCTAATGAAAATTAATGGATGATAGGAAGTTGACTTTGTGTTATTTCATGAAATTGTTTCCGATAGAACTTGTTATAGTCAGTCCTGGAAATTTAGTGTTAACTTATTTGCTGTTATTATTTGAAACAATAAATAAAGAATTAAAATAAAAAAAGAAAGGTCCAACACCCGAGCCCACTCCTCTCTTAGGCTGCCGGGGATGAAAGGCATGAAACCTACTGAAAGGCCGAGTTCACTGAAAACACATGGAACCCCGGAAATGATCACTCATACCAAAGGGGCGCTGTAACTGTTTCTTATCCTCCAGCAACCGAGGCACCGGACACGTGCCCCACTTACTGGCCAGTTTCTCCAACTTGCTCCCAAACAAAGGCGAGCCTTTAAAGGGCATCTTAAGATTGGCTTTGAAAGCTGTATCAGCTGACCAATTTTGCAACCAGAATTGACGTTTGGTCACTATCACCAAAGCCACTCTTGCTGAGGTACAGACCAAATCACAGCCTACATCTGCTAAAAAGGCGGCAGCAGGCTCCATAACTGCTCTGGAATTCCCTCCAAACTCTTCAGCCTCCTGAGAGAGAAAGAGACAAGATCTCGCCACTAGGGTGCAACAGGAGGCAACTGTCTCAAAGGCTTACTTAAAAATAGCCTCAATCCTTCATGTTCTTATGTTCTATCATGTACATCCTTCAATGAGGATAGTCGTCCCCTTAGATACAACACATACCAGAGCATCCAGTTTGGGAAAACGCTCTCTCAAAGCCAGGTGCAGGGGTACAGGCCTTCCAATGTCCAACTCCCTTTAAAATTTGCCCCTGGAGCATCCCATTCTAGATCAATCAATTCCTGGATACCATCAATCACTGGGGAAAAACAAGAGGCTTTAAGTAAGGAAACCAAAATGGGATTCTTACTTGGCTCTGACATAGCATCCGAACCAGGAACACCCAGCTGTTTCAAAGTCTGGGAAATCAGGAACAGCAGTTCATCTCTATGAAAGAACCGCAACATGATTTGATACGGTTCCAGTCCTAGAGGAATCTCCCCATCTTCCAGGGAATCAGGATCAACCTAATCATCAGTGCCATCCGGATTCCTGATGGGAGCACCAGAGGGTGCCGAGGCGAGCCCCGGCACTTAAGCACAGAACTGGAAAAGGGAGGAGCCACTGGCTGAGTGTCCAACCGGACAGAAATAGGGGAAGTGGAGGACTGCGCCTGAAGAAAGGCTTGTAAGCCTTGAAAAAATTCCACCCAAGAAAAAGCAGCCAGGTCCAGACCAAGCCCAGAAGGAACTGGAGCTGGTCCTACAGAACTGCCGCTGGTCCTACAGAACTGCCCTTGCCAGCAAAGAAGCCAGTCAAGGAAGAACCAAGATCTGGTGTCCCTCCAGTCAAGGCCGTGACCAATCCATCATCGGAATGGGAAGAGCTAGGCTTAGCAAAATCCGAGGAAAACAACTCTCCTTGAGCATCTGAACAGCGCTGACACAAGTTAGAAGACAAGTCAGGCTGAGAAGCCCTAATATGATAGGCAACACAAATAGGAAGAATCTTAGGCTTCTTGCTTACTGGCACCATCGCTGTGGTAAAAGTGCATCGGAACGGCTCGCGCTCAAAAATGAAATGCGCCCAAAAAATAAGCCCCTAGAAGAAAGCGCAGCAGATTGCACCCACAACCTATGTGCCAAGTGCATAAAAAAGTTTGTGCGCGTGAAAAGCGTGTCCCAACACCAAACGCTCAATGCGTGAGCAGAGCAGACATACTGCGCATACCAATGACCTATAGAGGGCAGCAGAACATACACAAAAGCGCATCAAAACGGCTGCTGCAGCCTACCATGTGGCATGCAAGAAAAAAGCTTAAGTGCGGGGCCTAGCCCAGGCTGCCCAGTTCCCCAACGGGACGGGACCTAATGTCAGCACGGCGTGCTGAAAACAGAGACCTGAGGAAGTCCTGAAAACTCTGTCTCTGATGAAGGCTGTGGGAGGAGAGGGCATCTGCCATCATTGCTGCGCTTGGCCTCCTGCATGCGCTGCCTTTCATCTGAACTACCAGCTTAGTCCACATCAGGAAACCCAGCTACTGGACTAAGGCACACCTCTGAGGAACCATGGAAATCGCCTCAGGAATTCTCAACTGGGGAAGGGAACTTTAGGTATCACTGCAGGAGAGCAGGGCTTTCTTTTCCTGAATTGAGAATTTCAAATTTCTCCTTTCAAAAAGCTCAAAGCAATCCCCATAGGGAGACGGAAAATACTGGCAGGCTGGGGTCACTGCAGGGTTATTATATACTGTGATGTCAGCTTACTCCGTCTCCATCTGCTGGCAAGGGAGCATAAACCCACTGGTCTTGAGACAATCTGTCTACACAATAGGAAAATGTATTTTCATGGTTCTGACATCTTGGGAACATTAATCTGCCTGTGGAATTTACATGATTAGTGAGATTTGTACAGTATTAGTCTCAAACTAACATTAAGACGGCTAAAACCTTTCCTAACCCCAGATGACTTCAGAACAGTACTACAACTTCTCATCTTCATCAACTTGGACTATTGTAACTCATTATTTGGCTTACCACTCCATCATCCTTCCACACCAAATTTTACAAAATATAGCCGCCAGAATCCTAACAGGAACAAAAAAAACACGAACATATTACTCCTATTCTTATATCTCTACATTGGCTCCCATTAAAATACCGAATTGAGTACAAAATACTGACCATACTACACAAACTAATACACGAAGAACAAAATGACTGGCTAGGTACAACGATCAAACTCCATACAACGCAACGAAACCTCCGCTCAACCAAAGGCCTCCTAACAATTCCACCCATTCGATCCACACAACTGATATCAATCTGTGAAAGAGCCATATCCCTCGGAAGCCCCAAACTCTGGAACACACTCCCAACCAAACTAAGAATACAACCCAACTTAAAAACCTTCAAGAAAGAACTGAAAACCTGGCTGTTCACCAAAGCCTACCAAATCACCCAATGACAATTATACATCATCCTCACTATATACCATGTTAATGGACCTCTGTATCCATCTATCTCAACCATAATATCCTTTATATGTAACACTATCTATATAACATCTCAACCATGTGAACTTGTATATTTAACCTATTTTCTTTAAATGTTCCTTTTACTACAATTAATATTTCTTTAAATGTACCTTTTATCAAAATGTCTATACTAACTCAATATACTCCATTCCATCAAAACTTGTAAACCGTTATGATGGCGAAACCGAATGACGGTATATAAAACTCGATATATAAACAAATTAGATCATGTGACAGTGCTTAAAAATACAATTTTTCACAAATGCAGCTTGCCAAATGAACTTCTGATATAGTCTACTAGATCAGTTGTTCTTAGTCCTGGAAATGACTAATAGGCAGGGTTAGAAAAATATTTAGAAAACTTAGGAACCAAACTACATTTTTTAAAATCTAAGGATTTCCTTATTTTGCTGCTAACTTTACCTTTTTTTTTTAAGGAATTTTTAGAGGGTGGGTTTTGCTCTTTTTTTTTTTTTTGTTATTGTGGTTGTTTACACTTTATCTCCTGCTATTTCCTCTCTTATTAGGCTTTATCCCCACCTCTCCCTGCTTCTTTCAGGAAGCATTGCCCTGTGAACGAATATACATAAGAAAACCACAGAATACCTTAAAAGACCGGATCCAGAGATCTGTTCCAGTCCACCTTAAGCCTCAAACAGGGAACCATGGTCTGGGTGGAGCCTTCTGGGAAGATGGGCCCAGGAAGGAAGGAATAGGAGGCCCCAGGGAATGAAGGAACCTAGAGAAAGCCCAGACCGAGAAACCGTAAGTGTTCATAAGCTGCAAAGGCGTGCAGAGCTGTTTCTTTTTCATTGTATATTAATAAAAGTGCATGGAAAACCAGCCAGAGCCTAGCCTGCATCTATTCTCTGGCCATTCTGACTGCACACAGTGCCACACTCCCAATCTAGCACACTAGTACAAGACCTAGCAAAAAGGGGATAGCTTCAGGCCATATCATCATTTTAAGGGATTCTTTATGGGAATATGAATTTTCCCATAAAGAATCCCTTGATACACCGATCACTACCATTTGTCCTGCTTTCCAGCAATATTGATCGGCTTCCGCTTTGCTTTTTGGGTCCATATCATCATTTTAGCCTGGAACCCAACAGAGTGATAGTGGCTTTTTGGGTCGGGCTGGGTCCCCGATATCAGCCGTTTCTTGAGCTGGGCCTGGTGGAAGGCCCTGAATTTTAAATGACTGTGTAACCTATTGCCCGGGCTTTTTCTAGCCCTGCTACCAGGTCTGGTTTTCAAGACAAACAAAATAAGTAAATTATTCTATTTTATAGATATTTATTGGGGAGATCCTGAAAATTAAACTGAATGTAATTGAGAACAACTATAAAATGCTAAAATCATCAGTGCCAAAAAAAAAAAAAATGAACAAAACCCAAAAAAGTGAAAGAATATTAAAGTCAAATACAATACATTAATCCCATTACCATTCGGTAAGTGGAGAAAAAATAAGGAAAAACAAATTTTCTAAAAAATGTTGTAATGACCATCATATAGCACTGGACCGACACAATGAACTTGTGCTTTAAAGTCCTTTCAATGTGCTGCCAATTATATTTTGGTCATATACTGATAAATGTGATTCCTTTTTTGTTACGCTTTCACAAATACATTTTTTAAAGTATATTTTCTTGTGCATATACAATTCAAGATATCATTAATGTAAAATGTCACTCGAGGATTAAAACTTATCTTTTTCACTGTATAAACAACTTTAGAGCACTGATACAGTGGCACACGTGTTAATTTCCTGGAGAACAAGCAAAAAATGTATTTTCGATAGAGAAAGAATGGGAAATATAAAATGTTTATCAACTTTTTTTTTTTTTAGCATGTGGTATCACACAATCATCCATCTTAAGTCTCAAACATCTATTAATTTGTAAATTAAATCTTTAATGATACTCTGAATTTGCAAGAGTTAAACATCCTCAAAAACTTTTCAAAAAATCCATAGATGTAAAGCTGTTCGGCCTTTCTTCACTTGAAAGTTGAGCCATTAAGATATGGTGAACCAACTGGAGTTTGCCCCGGAAGCAGGCAATTTCCTCTACTGTCGAATCACTGACGTCAGGACAATATACACAATCAAGCTGGGAATATTGCAGTTTCATTTAATCATCTTCACTGGGTCTGTCTACAACTGACATTAAAACTTTGAAACTTTTAATAACGTTCAATGACTGTAGACATTTAACAATGTTTTGATGAATTCTATGAAACTAAGGATTTTTAACTTTTGCATTTTCAGACTATTATTAAAGATTTAATTTACAAATTAATACAGATTGAGACTTAAATTAGATTTATTATATGTGCAGAAGCATTGGTTCCTTTCTATAATACAATCAATACTAAAAAATGTTTGATAAATGTTTTTTTTATTTCTCATTTTCTATGAATTTTGATGACTATGGGATTACTTCACTTTTTGATGGTTTATGGATTTTTCCCCCATGCAAACTTAAGTGCTGGGAAAAATGTAAATAATTCCAGTAATTACTTGCTTATCACAACTAAACTGTTCTCCAATCCCTGCTGGCAATATTAGCAGAAGGTATGCCACTACAACCCCTCCCTCCAACCACTATCTCTAATCTAACTCTATGAAACCCACTTATAATTACAAATGATTTGTCAGTTTCACTTTGCCAGTGTGTACGTATTTAGCAATATTATTAATAAACTTCATGCTACAAAACTAGGGATCTTTCTTAGTTTTGACCTCCAAATTTTAGTTTTGCCAAGCAAGTGTTCAAAATGTGATTTTTAATTGACATGCCCCACCCCTTCCAAAAAAAAAAATGGAGTCCTATTTTTAGGTTTAATTTGTATTTCAGATCAAACAACCCAGTATAAAAATAAAATAAAAAACCTCTTCTTACTCTCCACTGTAGGCGACAGGTATTTTGATAATTTTCTGATCACTTGACAAAAATCATCAGAATAATGAACAAAGAAATGGAGACACAGGTGATCAAATAAATGTGCAAGATACCAATCTTCCTTGATGCACTGTATTGCTGTCAAATCTCCACATGAAAAATGGAGAAATTACTACTTACCTGATAATTTCCTTTCCTTTAGTAAAGGGTAGGTCAATCCCAACGAATGGGTTATGCATCTCTGCCAGCAGGTGGAGCAAAAGCTGATGTCATGACTATATAGTCCGGTCCAAACATCAGCACACCAGTATTCTTTGGAACAGCCAAACTGTGAACAAACCTGATTAAATTCAAACATTATTAGCAACAGGCAGCCATTTGTGTTTCTCAACCAAGAAGAACACTGAGCTCAGCCAAAAAGAACATAGTAACATAGTAATGACAGCAGAAAACGACCAAAATGGTCCATCTAGTCTGCCCAGCAAGCTTTCCAAGGTAGTAACTGCCGTTCCGTGCCAGATAAGCTTTATTTATTCCCATCCTCCAGCCTTTAGGGATCCACAGTGTTTATCCCTTGCCCCTTTGAAATCCTTCACAGTTTTAGTCTTCAGAACTTCCTCCAGAAGGACATTCCAGGCATTCACAACCCTCTCAGTGAAGAAATACTTCCTGACATTGGTTCTAAGTCTTCCTCCCTGGAGTTTCAAATCGTGACCCCTAGTTCTACTAAATAGTTTCCAATGGAAAAGGTTTGTTGACGACCATGGATCATTAAAACCTTTCAAGTATCTGAAGGTCTGTATCATATCACCCCTGTTCCTCCTCTTCTCCAGGGTATACATATTCAGGTTCTTCAACCTCTCCTCATAAGTCATTCGATGGAGATCACCCACCATTTTGGTCGCCCTTCTCTGGACCGCCTCCATCCTGTCTCTTTCTCCTTTGAGATATGGTCTCCAGAACTGAACACAGTACTCCAGATGAGGCCTCACCAAGGACCTATACAAGGGGATTATCACTTCCCTTTTCTTACTAGATATTTCTCTCGCTATGCAGCCTAGCATTATAGCTTTGGCTATCACCGTGTCACATTGCTTCGTCGACTTCAGGTTATTAGACACTATCATCCCAAGGTCTCTCTCCTGCTCCGTGCACATCAGCCCTTCACTCCCCAACGCATATAGTTCTTTCAGATTACCACACCCCAGATGCATGACTCTGCACTTCTTGGCATTGAATCCCAGTTGCCATATCGTTGACCACTCTGCCAGATTCCTTAAATCCCATCTCATTCTCTGTACTCCTTCTGGCATGTCCACTCTGTTGCAGATCTTAGTATCATCTGCAAACAGACAAACTTTACCTTCTATCCCTTCCGCAAGGTCGCTCACGAAGATGTTGAACAGAACCAGTCCCAACACCGATCCCTGTGGCACTCCACTCAACACCATTATCTCTTCAGAGTAGATTCCATTTACATTCACCCGTTGTCTTCTATCCGTCAACCAGTTTGTAATCCATGCCAACACCTTGGAGCTGACTCCCAAGCTTCTCATTTTGTTGACGAGTCTTCTGTGTGAGACCGTATCAAAAGATTTACTAAAATCCAAGTTAATTACATTGAGTGCTCTTCCCTGATCCAGTTCTCTAGTTACCCAAAGAAATCAATTAGATTCTTCTAACAGGACATTCCCCTAGTGAATCCATGCCGCTTCTGATCGAGCAACCCACTGGATTGTAGATAGTTGACTATCCTTTACTTCATCAGTCTCCATTAATTTTCCCACCACCGAGATGATGCTAACTGACCTGTAGTTTCCAGCCTCTTCTCTGCTCCCACTCTTTTGTAAAGCGGGAGCACCACCACCACTCTTCTCCAATCACTGGGCACTACACTGTTTTTCCAGGGATCTATTGAATAGGTCACAGTGGATCCGCCAGAACATCTGAGCTCCCTCAGTATTCTGGGGTGAACCTCATCAGGCCTCATGGTTTTGTCCACTTTCAGTTTTCTTAGCTCTTCCCATACATTATCTTCCATAAATGGAGTTTCATCTATTCTACCCCTTTCTACAGTCTTGATAACAAGTGACTGTCCTTCTCCAGGGTCTTTCTTTAGTGAACATTGAATTTAAATATTTGTTTAATATTTCTGCTAATTCATCATCTCTCTCCACCCATTGATCCTTATCCCCTTTCAATTTCGCTATACCACTATGTAACATATCTAGAAAATTAAGGGCTAAAGAAACTACTTACAAGTTATCAAGGAGGAGTTCCAAGATGGCCGAATGAAGCGTGGTCGACGTGGACGCTCGCTCTTGCTGCTGCTACCAGGCTCGTAATATCGATCGATCCTGGTAACGTTTACCTCAAGAAATTACTTTATGGGACGGAAAAGAAAGCCAAGGACTGCTTCTTACCCCGCGATCTCTCCCGGCCAGTCTTTCACGGGACCCATGGACGCCCATGTCTCCCGCAGTACTCCTTTGCCGGGGAATCAGCCGCTGGAGAGTGGGGGAGGGGAATTTGAGCTCCCCTCTCTCCCTGGCTCTATATCACCATTGAGCCCGGCGCGAGGAACGCCTCCTGGTAACCCAGCGGATGAGAGACCCACCTCGATAGCTGTAGAGGCTCCGTGGACCCAAGTGGTACAATCGGTTTTCTCTGCGGGGGACAGCGAGGTGGGGGAGGAATTCGCAAGCCCGACGGCCATCTTGGGAGAAGGAACCAGGAGAAGAATGAGAGACGGGGGAGGAGAGGAAAACCTCAGAACCGACCAGTAGCCTATATGGACTGAATTAACAATTCCAGAACTGCTCTCTGTCCAAAGACCAGGTGAGATATCTTTAATCTCTATTTGGGATGCAATAGCTGAGTTACGTGCTTCTATATCTAAACAGCTGGCACCGATAGTTAAAAGAAGTAATGAAATGGAACAAAAAATAACATCTTTGGGAAATACAACAGTGGATTTAAATCAACAAATATCTACTATTAGAGTTCAAGCAACCTCTATTCAACAATCTCAAAGTTTACTGGCTAAGGATAATGCTAATTTAGCATTAAAAGTGGAGCTGCTAGAAAACAATATTAGAAATAAGAACTTGAGGATTATAAACTTTCCCAAAGTTCCTCTTGTTTCGCCACGGGATATGTTCAAGAGATACTTAATTGAAATCCTTAAAATCCCTGAAAATGCCATTCCACCAACATCTAAGGTATTTTATTTGCCAACGCCTAGAAGAGATCTAAGCCAGCAAAGGGGAGGAATGGAAGCAATACAGTCTGCAATGGAGCCACTAATGGACTTGACTGCAATAATTGAAACATCGGATTCAGACATTGCAATACCTGCTACACTTATAGTATCACTGGTCTTAGAGCCTGATCGGGACTGGTTACTGAAATTGTTTTTCAGGCATAGAACAGAAACCTTCCTGCGATTTAAAATAAATATTTTTCCTGACGTATCTCGCTCAACGCAGAAGAGGCGCAAGCAGTTTCTATTAATGAGGTCTATGGTACAACAGATAGGGGGTCATTTTGTTTTAAAATTCCCTTGCAAATGTTTAGTGAAACATCAAAATGTTTCTTATGTTTTCTTTGACCCTCCTCAGTTGTCACAATTCCTAATAGGGAAAACCCCTGAGAGTGGTTCTGAGGTAGAACCTCCACCCGTAGACCCTCAGGAAAGCGCTCCGTAAATATTAAATGTACTGCACCGCATCAGTCATTGAGCTTTCTATTATTAGTATTGTATTACAATTTCCTTGGGATTGTGTCTGGTTAACTCCCCTGTATTGAGGACTTTGAATGGTATTGTGTATATGAAGAATGTTCAACAATTTTGTATCCTGCTATTGGTTTATTGTAAAACAATACCTGTTTTTCTATTCAAGATTATTCTTGTATTTAATTTGAGAAAAATTCAATAAATAAATAATAATAATAAAAAAAAAGTTATCAATAAAGAGCAGGAATCATACTCTGCATCGCTCACCCTAAGACGGCTAACCATAAAATCCAAATCCTGCAGCCGAGGGCAGGTCTGAGATTGACCTACCCTTCACGAAAGGAAATTTTCAGGTAAGTAGTAATTTCTCCTTCCTTAGCATTTGGGTAGGTGAATCCCAACGAGTGGGATGTACAAAAGCTAATCCTGAAAAAGGCGGGAGACTGCCAGCAGCCCTGTCAAAACAGTTGGTGCAAAAGCGGCGACCTCCCTAGCCCTAACATCCAAGTAGTAATGCTTGGTGAAGGTGTGCAAAGATGGCCATGTCGATGCTTGGCAATTTCAGCAGGCAACAACAAATGAAGTTCCGCCCACGATACTACCTGAGTTCTCGTGAAATGCAGTCTAATCTGCTTTGGTAATGCAACTTCAGCAGCCATATAGGTTGCCGTAATCACCTCCTTTACCCAGTGGGCAATCATTGACTGTATCATTGGTGCTCCCTGCTTACCTCCACCATGAAGCACAAACAGGTGCTCAGACTTCTAAAACAGTCTTAGTCACCTCCAAGTAAAGCAGTAAATGACACTTGACGTCCAAAGAATGCAAAAGGATGTACTCACCTTCATCTGTGACCCTGTCCAAGGCAGACAGAGAAATGGACTGATTCAAATGAAAGACCGAAACCACTTTGGACAAAAAGGAAGTCACAGTTCGAAGCTGAACCGCACCCAGAGTCACACGGAGAAAAGGCTCACGTCAGGAAAGAGCCCACATCTCAGAGACCTGATAAGCCAAATAGATTGAAGACAGTTTTTTTGGTATCAAAGTAAGCAGCTGCAAGGAAAGGAGTACGCAGTAGCTTATAAAGTTGGACCTGCCAAGACCTCAAGGACCAAGTTAAGATGCCACAAATGCACTGGAAACCGCAATGGGGGATGAAGATATTTAACTCCCCGCAAGGAACAGGACACATCCAGATGGGAAGACAAAGGCACTCCCATTGACTCCTCCCCTGTAACAAGCCAGTGTCGTAACTTGAACCTTCAAGATAGGGCCAAACCCTTAAGCAAACGGTTCTGTAAAAATTTCAAAATCAAAAGGAATATCTACCTTGAGCAGTTGAGTACCACACTGAGAACACCAAGCTTCAAAAACCCTCCAAATTCTAACGTAAGCTAGAGAAGTAGAAGATTTCCAAGGCTGAAGAAGAGTGGAAATTACAGAAGGTGAATAACTGCACTTTAACAAGCAAGCCCTTTCAATGGCCAAACCTTAAGACAGAATCAACCCGGATCCTCATGCAGAATGGGCTCCTGACATAGCAATCCATCCGAGACGGCAGCCGGAGGGGACTGCCCACCAGAAGTCTCTGGAGATCAGTGTACCACAGCCTTGGAGCCCAATCCAGAGCCACTAAATAGGACGATGTTGGTTTCACTTGCAAACTTCTATACTAGCCTGCCTATCAAAGGCCAAGGCAGGAATGCGTACAGCAGGGCGCCATGTGGCTACTCCTGGACAGGAGTGTATGTCCATCGCTTTTGGGTCCCTCCTGCAACTGAAGAAGCATGGAACTTTAGCGTTGTTGGAGTTTGCAATATATCTAGATCCAGTAGTCCCCAGCGGTCCACCAGGAGCTGAAAAAGGCCTAGTTTGTGAGCTCCCATTCTCCTGGGTCCAAGATTCTCCTGCTGAGGAATTCAGCTCTGATATTGTCCTTTCCGGCAACGTGAGAGGCAGATATGCTTAGGAGATGCTGCTCTGCCCATACCATGAGTGCATCTATCTCCTCTGACACCTGTTGACCCTTGGTTCCACCCTGATGATTGATTTAAGCCACCGAGTCTCTAGCTGTTCAGCTAACCACAGGCACACCAACAGAACCACTCGTGCCTCCAGTTTCTTGATGTTACACTGCTGCTCCACTGCACTCCAGCACTCTTGCACCACCAACTCTCGACAGTGAGCCTCCAGGTCCAGAGGCTTGCATCTGTTGTGAGGACCAATCAATCCTGCGTCAGAGAAATTCCTTTCCGGAGATAGTCCACATGTAACCACCAGTTCAACTGAGATTTCACCTCTAACGGAAGGAGCAGCCTCATTGCATAATTCTGAGACTGCGGACTCCATCGGGAGAGCAAGGCACACTAAATAGGGTGCATGTGTGTCCTCACCTAGGGAATCACTTCTAATATGGCAGCCATCAAGCCCAGGACCTATAGATAAGACCACACGGTCGGACGAATAGAGTTCCAGAGGGATCAGCCTCGCAGCATCAATGAGTGGATCCGTCCAGCAGAAACACTCTGCCCTGCCTTGTATCGAATTGAACCCAGACATACTCCATGGTCTGAGATGGCTACAAATTTCTCTTGGCCAGATTCACCACCCAGCCTAGTTCCTGTAGCAAGGAAACCACCCTGCAGGAAATACTAAGACTCTCTTCCAATATCTTGACTTGAATCAACCAGACATCTAGACAGGGGCGAACTAGAATGCCCTCCTTACGAAGGGCAGCTGCACCACTACCATGACCTTGGAAAAGGTGCTGGGTAATGTGGCTAGTCCGAAAGGCAAGGCCTGAAACTGGTAATGACAATCCAAGATAGCAATATGGAGAAAAAGCTGATGTTCCTGCTGGATGGGAATATGCAGATACGCCTCCATCAGATCCAAAGACATGAGGTATTCCCCTGCTTGAATTGCCATTATGACCAAGCACACCATTTCCATCTTGAAATGAATGACTTGTAGATGTCGATTGATGCCATTGAGATCCAGTATGGGCCGAAATGACCCTTCCTTCTTGGTCATATCGGCCTGTATTTCACTGCGATTCGGGAACGGGAATCATTACTTTCAGAATCAACAGCTGTTGTAATGTCACTTCCAATTTTACCCTCTTCTGAGGGGAGTTGCATGAAGAGACCATGAAGGCATCCGGAGGAATGCAAAGAAATTTTTTAGAGCATAGCTATTCCAAACCACTGAGAACTCATTGATCTGAAGTAATCTGAGCCCACCTATGATAAAACTGAGATAGACGACTACCTTTCTTTTGCAAACCTTCATTGGGAAGACAGAGGGGCTCCACCTCCGGAGCTCATATTCTTTCGAGGACCTCGGGGGCAAAAGGACTGAAATCTGGAGAAAGGGACGGGGTCTCTGGGAAGAACCTCCCCTATAAGACCGAAAAAGCCGGTAGGTCTTGAGAGCGGTCACTTGCCTGAGAAGTCCGGGAAACTGGCTTCTTATCCTCTGGCAAATGCGGGATGTGAGTTTCTCCACATTTACTTGCCATTTTTTTCAATTCCCTGCCAAACAAAAGCGAGTCTTTGAAAGACAGCTTAGTCAGTTTGGACTTTTGAAATACTATCTGCGGACCAGTTGCACAGCCAAAGCTGTTGCCTGGCCGCAATAACTGAAGCAGCCACTCTGGTGGCTGTGCGTACCAAATCACAGCCCACTTCAGCCAAGGTGGTGCCCCCCCCCCCCAGTTCTACTATAGGTCCTTAACTGGACCCAATACTGCCAGACTCTTGACAAAGACACAAGTTAGCCCGAGCTACCAAGGTGCAACAAGAAGCAATTTGCAAGTTCATTGTCACTGCCTCAAAGGCCAGCTTCACGATAGTCTAAATTCTCCTATCCTGAGCATCCTTCATACCACTACCTCTCTCTACCTGTATGGTGTTATGTTCCATGACAGAATACATGAAGGGAAACACAACTGCTCTCTGGTCTGCGGACCTAAGGGGTATAAACCCGCTAAGACGCGTCCTCCTTTACAAGGACACTTCTGGTGCATTCCATTCCAGGTGAATCAACTCCTGGACTGCATCCATGAAGGGAAAGAAACAAGAAGCCTTGCACAGGATGACCAAAATAGGATCCTTCTGAGTCCCCAAGGAGTCAGGCCATTCCGAGGGTCTTCAGGGTTTGAGATATCAGACTGGGCATCTTATCTCTCTGAAAGAAATGAAGCAGAGCTCTATATGGCTCCAAATCTGGGGGAATATCCTCTTCCGCATGAGAAAAGCCCCAATCGTCATCATCCTGATCCACCTGCATTCAAGCTCTGTCAGACCACACTGCTCTACAGCGCTTGATCGTAGAGACAGGCGGAGGAGCACGCGGAGCATCTAGACCTACCTTAGCAGGAATTGCTGCTTCAGCAGACCGGCCTTGGAGAAATGTCTGCAATTTCTGGAAGAATTCCACCCAGGAAAAAGGAGGTCGGTTCTACTCCTGACCCCACAGGCCCAAATCTGATGTCCTCTGAGGACTCGACCTGTGGACCAATCAGGGGAGGAGACACCCCTGTAGTGTTTCCCTCGGTCCCAACTCCCCTTAGACTAAGGAATTGGGCCATCATCAGCAAAATCGGAAGGAGGCAAATCTCCCTGAGCATCCAGGTAGCACCGACACAGGCTTAAAGAAAGCTCCGGCTGAATGGCTCTGTTGTGGCAGGCAGCACAGATAGATAGGTACTTAGGTTTCTTCGATGCGGGCGCCATGCTATAAGTGCACAGCCCGAAGAAAGCTCGTGCCTAGCTTTCCTCTGCGTACAAATGTGCCTAATATGGATGCACGATGTTACAATTTTTCTCGCTCTCTCCTTGAAAAGGGCTTGGATGCACGTCCAAGCCCACACGCATTGGCCACTCGACCCATTGGACACCTAAAATGGGCGCACAAAATGTGCGTCCAGAAGGAAAAACGCCCAATTGCATGCACAAATGAGAATGGGCACACACCTGAACACACAGACAGTCTGCACAGACAGTCTGCAGAAAAAAAGCATGCAAAAGTATCCTGTGGCCTACCGCGTGCAAAAATAGGAGAATTCAGGAAGTGGGGCCTAGCCAAACGGCTGCTCAACCCACCGTGCCTGCACTCTCTCCTCACAGAACTCCCAAGAAACATGAATGGGACAGCCAAATGCAGAGGATACCAATCCTTCTCCTGCTGTTTTTCTATCGCTGACTTTTTTTTTTCTCTTTTCAAAAGTTAAAAACATTTACCTGAGCTCAGCCCTCCTTGGCTGAGAGCAGGAACAGGTTCTGGCTACCGGGGGGGAGGGGGTGCGCTAAAGCCTTCATCACCAAACCTCTCTCAGCCTTCAACTGCTAATTGGAATTTAGGTCCACACCAGTCAAGGATACCAGATTAAGGCACTCGTGAGGGAGGGACTGCACGGTATCACCTCAGGAGGCAAGCGGTGCTACAGACATTTCCTTTCCAAACTTTTTTTTTTTTTTAAACTCACAGGCAATCCCCCCTCCGAAGGGAAATGCATGTCCATCATCTGCTGGAGATAGAGTATACTAGCGGGCTGATGTCAGGGCGAGACCCAAATGCTAAGGAAACAAATATGCTTGCAAAATACACAAAGAGCTTTATGGAGGACTGTTTTAGTGAAGCAACTGAAAAAAGTGGACCAATTAAGAAATTAAAGCCTGCAAAGCTGGAATATAAAGCAGTTTAAAAAAAAAAAAAAAATCTCCCCTCCCTTTCCCCAAGGTTATTCTATGGTCATGATAGGAATCAAGAATTTTTGCCTGCCTCGAACAATATGCTTGTATTAATGATATCAAGTTCACATTAGAGACACTGTGTCACATGCCAAACTTATCAGCACAGCTTTTATTTTATTTATTTTTTTAACTAATTTTGTCCCATTTTTCTTTTGCTCTCCCATTCTCCTCCCACTTTTTCCCTGTCAACCTGTCCTCCTTGTTTCTGTACCCCAGTGACTGCTCCTGGCTTGGGGGCCACTGATCTTTCCAGCCCAGGACCACTGCTGCTCTTTCTGGCCCTGGAACTTCTATTGCTCATCCATTCCTTGGCCCGTCCTCTTAGCCTGAAGCCAGTGTGGCTCTGGTGGCAGACACATGGTTTTAAGCACATAAGTTTTTCCCAGCCCTGTTTAGCCTAGCCATCATCCTCAAGTGTAATCTTAGACATGAAGGCTGGAAACTATGTTCCAATTCTGTTTTGCCTACAATTCTAGATCTTGACCATTTTTAATGTCATCAACCCAGACTGCTCTCTGCTTTCCTCTTTCTTTTGTCCTCCTTTGTGTTCTCCAATTCTAGATTATCTAATTTGCCACCAGAACCTTCAAGTACATGACCAGCAAACCTCATTCTCCTTTTGATCAGGTCCCCCACCAGGGCTCTTCCATCATCTCATGCACTATGGGGTAAATTTTAAATGAACGTGCAGGCATCCATGGGTACGCCGTTTCCGATAAGCACACATGGACACGCCAATTTTATAACATGCATGCGTTAACATGCGAATGTTATAAAATCCAACACCCGTGTGCAAGGGGGGGGGGGAGGTATTTTGTAAAAAAAAAAAAAAAAAAAAAAAAAAAAGTGCGGTGATGCGATCAGGCCTTTGCCCATGTCCCTATCCCCCCTAACTAACCTTCCTCCCTTTTCCCCCTCTCCACCCCGACCCCTAAACCCACCCTAACCTATTTTTTTTTTTTGTTGTAGAACGTACCTGCTCAAAGGAGCAGCAGTAAGTCCCGCACGCTGGCAGCTGGTCGGCGCACGCTGGAATAGCGCTGGCCTGGCCGGCCCCTGCTCTTCCTTTGCCTGCCCATTTTTGCACAGCCGGCTCTTCCCTGTGTACCGTGACATATGCGAGTGGCTGTGGGTGCTCTAAAATGCCACATGCTTATCTTGTGGTTTTTACTCGCGTCAGCTATTTAAAAAGTATTTGTATTTAAGATCTTGTCCTTCTAGCTAATTTTCAGAGTTCTATAACATACTTCAAATACTTGCATTTCTTCAAGATTTCTTTATTACAAGTCCACTAGCCGTTAAGCTACATTTAAACATTTTTTTTCGGTCCATTTCCTTCCCACTCCCCCCTCCCCCCCTCTAGTCCCCCCCCGTCAGCTCATCCACAACTGGCAGACCGGGGGGGGGGGGGGGGGGGGGTCCCGTCGTTGCCGCTGCTACTGCTCCTCCCGCTCCTCAGGATCCAGTGCCATTTTTTTTTTCGGGCACGCTACGCTCTGACCGACGTGCTCGCCCGCGCATGCGCGGTAGAGCTGCTCTCTACTGCGCATTTGCGGGCCGTCAGTCAGAGCCCATTTATAAGGTAGATGTTTCACATCTATATCCTGTCACCGAGATGTAAGCACTCACTTGCTTTTTCTTTACTTTTAAATCCTTACAGTGCAAAAATTCATTTTTTACTTTCCCAATTCTTTCTATTTCTGTTTAACAAGTTCCATCCACTGTGATCTGTGTGCAAATCAGCATTTACAGGTGAATTTTAAAAAGGAGTTACATATGTAAATGTAATATACCATCAGAGCAATTTTAAAAAGCCAATTACACGTGTAAAGTGCACTTACACTTGTATAAACTATGGACAATTCAATAACATATACTGTAGCAATTTCCAAAAGCCCACCTGCATGGGTAAAGTGCATTTCAATGTGTAAAACCCACTTTATTTATTTATTTATTTAAGGTTTTTTTATACCGGCATTCATGAACTCGTTCACATCATGTCGGTTTACAGAAAACAGGGGTGCGGATAATACAACCAAAAAACATAAATAACATGATGAAGAGAAGCAGTTACAATTAACAAGGGCTAATGAACTGGGAATGTAAGAAATAGAAAGAGATAGAGGAGAATAATTATATACAAAAGTTCAATATAAATATGGTGTCTCATATGTACAGTCTCTGAGTAGAGAGTTTGTTTATGGTGCATCTTAGGTAGAGTTCGAGAAGGCTTGCCTGAAAAGCCATGTCTTGAGTCTTTTCCTAAAGGTTAGGAGACATGGTTCGTTTCTGAGTTCTGGAGGGATGGAGTTCCATAACTGTGGGCCTGCGGTGGAAAGGGCTCGGTCTCTTAAGGTGCTGTGATTAGTGGTTTTCGTGGGTGGAACAATGAGGCATCCTCTGTAGGCTTCCCTGGTCGGTCTTGTGGATTTGTGGAAGCGGGGAGGAATTTGTAGATCGATTGTGGTATGTTGGTGAATGATTTTGTATATCAAGGTGATGGATTTATAAATGACTCTGAAATGAATTGGTAACCAGTGGAGGTCTTGTAGCACTGGGGAGATATGGTCTCTTTTCTTAGTGTTTGTCAGTAGACGGGCTGCTGCGTTTTGGACCATTTGGAGCGGTTTTGTGTATGAGGAGGGGAGGCCAAGTAAAGTGGAGCAGCAGTAGTCCAATTTTGAGAAAATGAGGGCTTGGAGGATGGTTCTGAAGTCTTTGGCATGGAAGAGTGGTCTTATCCTTTTTAAAACTTGCAGTTTATAGAAACAGTCTTTGGTGGTTTTATTGATGTGGGCTTTGAAGTTTAGTTTATTGTCGATTAGCACACCTAGATCTCTTACATGAGTGGTTTGTAGGTTGTTTGGCAGAGAGGTTGTGAGATTGTTATCAGGAGTTATGAGTAATACTTCAGTTTTGGCGGAGTTTAGTACCAGATTGAGGCTGTTGAGGAGGTTTTTGATTTCTAGGTGACAGGATTCCCAGTATTCAAGGGTTTTTGAGTATGATTCTTTGATGGGGATCAGGATCTGGATGTCATCTGCATAGAGAAAGTGTATTAACTTGAGGTTGATGAGGAGTTGACATAGTGGTAGGAGGTAAATATTAAAGAGTGTAGGGGATAAAGAGGAACCTTTGAAGCATGTAATGCTTTTTAAAATCAGGCCCTTAGCTAGGTTTAATGGGAAGGCATCATGGCAAATTATAAACAAAACGGACTTTTCACAGTGGCCAAGTGTTTTGCTTCAGATCACTGAACACACCTGGCTGCTGCTGATCAGCACCTTATTTCAACTATGAGGTCAGGGTGGTAGGTAAGGAGGAAGAAGAAATGTTTATAGTTTTGTGCCTCTGACTTAGCTTCCTGATATGCAGCATTATGCAGGTGAACGATGCCTGTGCTGCAAAAGACTTGAGCTTATCTATTTTTTTTTTTTGGTTGGCCAGCAGACTTTAAGCAGCCTCCTAAATTTCTTCAGTGAAAGCTCTGTGGGCAAGTTAAAATTTAAGTAAAACATTACAGCTTTCCTGTTACTTTAACAATAAAGGAGAGCTAGTATTGGGGATAGAGATCATTTGATGTCTTTGGTAAGAAGGTAACCATAACCATTAAGATCTACATCTACAAAACAAAAAGGCAGTGACATACCTTACTGTGCTCATAAAAGGTAGTGGTACTACAAGTTTTTGGAGGTGTGTGTCCACTCTTCTATGGAACACCTGAAAGATAAAAAATAACTCAGTTTCATACTCCCAATTAAGTGCCAAGAATAAGAGATGGATGGTGGTTTTAAAATAAATCTTTGTACATCTTGCCGAAGTTTACATACCTGCTACCCATTTACAATTGTAAATTTTGACTCTTCTATTTTTAAATACTTTAAAGCTGATATCCTTGAAGCAGCCATGTTGGACAATACCACAAATGAACAGTTTATTTTTGTTGTGAGTCATTGTCACAAATGGCTGTATTTTGGACGTAGCACAATGCTATTTTCGTAAACGAGGGTTGTGTTGGCTTCCATCTCTCAAATGCACTGGGTAGCAGATTTGTAGCAAAGATCGCTTCTTGCTGGAGTGTCTAAACTGTCACACAGGTCTTGGACAACAGTTTTCATTAGACCAGTGGCCCCTGTTTTAAGCATGTGAAGCATGAGTCTCCACATTCCAGCCCCAACCCACTCTCTGGCGTGAATACACGGACCCGAAGCACGTTGCCCCATATAGTCTAAACAAATAAGACAAGGGGAACCCAGGCGAAAACTTGTTTTTCCTACCATGTTTTGAAGAAATCCCTCTAGGGCCGTGCACCCACCCCCGCCGGGACGAATCTGTCCCCAACTCCCTCCACAGCCAAGCACTCTCACCCTACTAAAGATCAAGAAGCTGCTGCTATTGCCCGAGAAGAGAACAGGAAATTGTCCAAAACCGCTGGCTCTTCCACGGGGAGCTAAAGATCAAGCACTAACTTCCCACCAGCTGCTTTTCCGGCTCTCCCAGCACCGCCCTCTCCTTCCGCATCACGCAGCCACGTGAGCACGCAATAAGCGCGCGCGCGCACACACGCACAGAGACACCCACTACGCAGGCGCAGCAGGCTGTAAACACCGGCGACAGGAGAGACACCCAGGTTACTCCTGTCCGAGGGGACTCCAAGTCATTTATATTTCAAACAAATTAAAGTCAGAGTGGGGGGGCAGCACATCAGTTTACACTTAACACGCATACCCCGCCCCCAACAAAAAAGCTAAAGCAGGCCTAACGCGCTCACTGTGTTATCACAAGACGGGGATGAAGAGGCGCACCGCACGTCACCGAGGAGCGGAGCTTATATTCCAAGCTCCGGCGCGCACTCCCAGAACTGGAAGGGGCAATCGCCCCCCCCCCCCTGTGACATCACAAAGCAGAGGAGTCCTTTATAAAATCAACATACACACACCCACCCTCAGCAGCGCAGCTTCCAGAACCTCGCCGAGAGAATGAGGGAAAGCGGCGCCTCTTACCGCTGCTGCTGCCTGACTGCCTGCCGTATGCTCCTCCGGGGCGTAACAGCCAAACCCATCCACAAGAGAATTCACCTCGGAGAGTGTCCGACCGCAAACTGCACCCCTCACACAAGAGCTGCGGGCGGGAGAGCCACGCGCACAGCCTGCCGGGAGTGAGAGAGACAGAGAAAGAGAGAGCCCCCCCACTGCCGGCACCAGTAACCCCCCACCCCTCCCCGCTACTCCGAGTCACACTCACGTGCCGTCACAGCCTCCGCGGCCTCGTCAATCCCCATTTCCCACAGCTCCCCGGGGAAAAGCTGAGCACACCTGGGCAGGGCGGCGGCGGCAGTGCCCCCTAGCAGCAGGAGGACCGCAAGCGCCCCTCTGCATGCTCAGGAGGAAACAAAGGCAAGCCGAGAGCGCCCGCGGAAGGAAAGGACCCTTTTCAAGGAGAGAGCGAGAAAAATTGGAACATCGGGCAAAAAAAGAGGGTTCGGTGGGCCACCGTCTGGTTAATCCATCTTGGATGTTGTCATTCATCTCGCTTCAGCTTTGCACTCCTAAATCATTCATCCGCTCTAAACAATACAGCTTTAAATCTCGACCCGCTCCCTCACTAATTTAAAGCCTTTAGTTAAAAAAAAAAAACAAAAGACCAGCTGTCGCTTACCTCGTCGTGCCCAACCTTTCAAGAAGGGACCGAGGATTAAAGTGGAGAGAGGGGAGAAGCGCTGCTGTCTCTCTGCACAGAAACCCCGAGATGGCGCTCTCGAAAGATTGTGCCGCCCTACTAGCTCGGCTCTTTCTTTTCTTTCCCTGCCTATACATCAATTCCATGCGCTGTTGCTATAGAGAAAATAAGCTTGGGGAGAGACTGGCTTTGGAGTATTATTGACGGAAGGAATAGCGCGGCTCATTCGTTCCCCTTTTGTTATCCCAAGAACACGCGGAGGGAAACTCCCGGGCATTCAGCCTAATGCAAGTCAGTAAAGGCGTCTTGGAGTGGCTTCGTTCGCCCTGCTTGGCTGCACAGCGGAAATCTACATAGTACAGACAGCCGAGTCCTCGCATGAGCCACTGGTTTAACTCATAGGCGTCTAAAACGATGGCTAACGAAAGACGGGAGGGATTCTTGTTTACGGATCGAACGTTATCGCTAGTTTTAGGAGATAAGTATCTTAGAAAACACAGGGATAATGTCCATTTATTTTGAAGTTCCTACGTTTGAATGTAAGGCATAGTGCGATTTTTCTTTTTTTAATCCTTCTTACTCAAAGGGTAGTCCCATGCTGATGCTTCAAGATAAAACTCCAGCCAAAACAAACAAAACTAAGAGGAACGGGCAATATATATCCAAGCGGTCTGCCCGTTAGCATGTCAACTCTGCTGCATTTCACATAGATAAGTTACCCTGTTTTACCCTAATCCTTGGTTTAAAAACTCCTTAATGTTTTTCCTTTTAAATCATTTTTCATATTTTGTAAATTCTCATTGTACTAGTCCTCTGCATGCTATAGACCAATGGTTCTCAACCTTTTTTCAGCCAGGACATACCAGACAGATGGTTCTCACATGCGTGCAACACAAAACATGTGACTGTCGCGGGGCTAAATGTAAATATACATTCTGCATCCTCAGGAACCCCCTCGACCCCCAAAAATGGGTGCAGAGCAGAACTAGGGCATTATCTATACAACTTACCATATAAAAAAATATTCTGGTTCTGATGACATCTCAGTAAAAGCAAAACAAATTTCCTTTACATGTAGGCGCAATACCCCTCCTTCTGAAAAGACAGTAATTTACCACTAATGCATGTCCCATTGAGAAAACACAATAAGATAGATACAAATGACTACATGCTAGTAAAATACCTCACCTTAGTCACACACCCAGAACTGACCTTCACCACAAATTATAAATATGGAGACAAACTGGAATGAAAAACCAAAACAACCACTCTGCATGCAGTGCAAGCCTGGAGAAATATAGCACCTAACAGTCCCAGGACCTGCAATAATGCACACAAACGAACCCGCACAAAGTTACACTTGTATTATGGAACATACTCAAACAACCCTACCTATGAAAAGGCAACACTACAAATATTTAACCAGGCCCTAAACACTAATACACCCCCTTATTAGGAAAACAGAATAAGTCAAGCTGCTATAGATCCCCACACAGAAATAACTGTAAAACTATGTTACAAAACAGCTGATGAACAGAATAACATCCACCAATTAAACTCATAAAAAGTATTAAAAATTATCCAAATATCAACAATTCAAAACAGACATCGCACAATACCCAATAATTAAAATGGCAGTCAATCATGAAAAATAAACTTAAAGCCAGATTTACTTACCCTCTCCAGCAACTCTGGTACTCCTTTCCCTTGCAGGCCAATAACACACACCAGAAGCAGCAATAGCTGCTGAAGCTCTGTCCTCAAGGTCCTTTTCCTTAGGGCCCACAACCAGTCACTTATATACAGTCTCTCTTCCTCTCACACACAGACACCAGTCACCTCCCTGACCAGTCTGTCTCACACACAGAATCACATCACCTCCGACCATAGTCTCAATCACACACAAAGCTGCCATTCATGCACCCATTCTACCACCCATACACAAGCTCTCAACTCACGCACCCATTCTACCACAGGCACACAAAGGTTCCACACACACATGCGCTCACGTGGAGCCTCTTCTCATTGCTTGGTCCAATAAGCCTGGCCTCTGCTCTTCAGCCGCCACCGGCCTGGCCTCCGACAGCAGTGCTCAGCGTCTCTCCGCATTTCAGCTGCCGCTAGCCCAGCCTCTGACGGCGGCGCTCAGTGTCTCTCCACTCTTCGGCCCCGCCGCTGACGGTGGCACTCCCTTATCAACTGCATCGGCCAGTCCGCCCCTGGGGAGAAGGGAAGCACAAGTGGGGCAGTGGGACAGCGGGAGCCCCGACACTGGTTGAGAATCGCTGCTGTAGACTGCTTCATTTCCAACTTTACCCTAACTTTCCTGCTACTTTGGATCTTCTGGGCTTCTTCTGTACTTTCTTGAATTCCAATACTGCTTCTCGTGCTTTCTTTCGGCGGCAATACCTTGCATTCATTACCTTTTCTAGAGAACAATTTTTAATACTAGCTGAACGCACAAAACATTTGTGGTCAAATGAATATTTGTATTGAACCACCCTCTTTCTCCCTACATCCTCTCCCTCCTCGGGCCAAATCTATTATAACAATAGTCTTGTATCTGACCTGGAAACCAGACCCATTTGTGGCACTCTAGGACCAGAGTTGCCTACCCCCTGCACTATTTTAATTGAAAAGTAAGTGGCGGACACAGCCCTCTCCCCACCTTATCCAAATGTAGCACTTTTTTCTTCCGGAATCACTTTAGAATTGCGCTCTCCAACTTTCACCCAAATCCAACCCAATTCTACTTGGTAGGAGGACTCCTGAACTTGCTTGAACTCACTTTACAAGGAGTGTAGTCCTCGTCTTGGCAGAATTTGTCAAGTAGCAACCTGGGCAGTGTTGCATACTTTTGTGAAATGTTACAAACTGGATGCTTTGACTAAAGAGGATGCAACCAACAGGGCTAGAGTTTTCAAAGCAGCCCTTTCTTCCCCCCTCCCTGATTAGTAGGGCTTTGGTACTTCCACAGGTATTGACTGGACGGGTGTAGCAGAAAAGCGAAAGGAGACATTTCTTACCTGTTAATTTTTTTCCATTAGTCTTGCTCCACACCAGTGCAGGACTCTCCCAGGAAGTAGGGCCCTTTACACAGCAGTTCTTCCTATAATCTGTATATATTTTTGTACAGTGTATGTGTAGATCTATTTTTTTTTTCAGTCTCACTGTGTAGTCTTACTCCTGTCCTTTTCCTTGATGTGTTTATTCCTCTGCACTCAGGCAGGCCAATCCACACAAGTGGGTTATGTACCTCTATCATCAAATGGAGGCACAGTAATAGCTGCTGTCACAGAATTATAGCCCTGCCATAACATCCACCTGCCAGTATTTTCTGACTCCAGCAAATGATGGACATGCATTTTCCCACTGGGAATTGCCTGTAAAAAAAAATAAGAAGAAAGGATAAGTTTGGAAGCACTGCCTGAGCTCCTGAGGTAACACTAGTGGGTCCTTCCCTCAGTTGACCATCTTGAATGCAGTAGCCTAGTTTGGCGTGGACTTCAAAAGTGGGGGTTTTTTTTTTTGTTTTATTTTTGAGGATGAGGGAGGCTCAGTGCTTTCACCCACTACCCCCATAGCTGGAGTCCTGTTCTTTCTCTCAGGCAAGGAAGGCTGAGCTCAGTTAAAGGAAAGTTTTCTAAATAAATAAGAGAGAGGGAATAGGAAGTTTTTATTTCCCCTAATACTTTGCTTACCGGGTCTTCTTCCCTCAGCATTGGTCAGCATCTTTTCCCCTTCTTCTCTCTCACTTCTCTGTGGAGGTGAAGAGGCGGCACATGCTCAGTGGGTTGAGCAGCCTTTGGCTAGGCCCCTGCGCTCAGGCTTGCTTTCTCCAGCTGCTGTCAGGCCACGGTGGCGGTTTTTCCCCGCACACTTATGTGCCTGTGTTCGTGCTGCGCAGCAGAGTGGTGGCATCAGCACACACATATACGCCAGTGTGTGTGCATAAGGCCACAGCTTATGTTTGTGCGCATACTATGATCTTCCAGGGAGTACGTATACCTTACTTTAAGGTGCACACGCACGTAGGGATACTTGTGCGCAGATGACCGCAGTCTGGCTTAGGGGCATGGTTGCATGCGGGCATACTTGTGAGCATATGACCATGGCTTATTTTTGAGCGCATGTTTTGCACGTGTACTCCCGTGCACTATTGGTGGGCATGGAGGAGGCCCCCTGAGAGTGTAGAGCATGAAAGCTCAGGTACCAGAAAAAAAAAAAAAAGGAAAATACCTGCGTTGTGGTTAGTGTGGCTTGTTATATATGGCAATACAGACATGGCATTCTCTACACCTGTGTCAGCATTGTTTGGATGCTCAAGGCAATTTGTCTGTTATGGATTTTGCCAATGTTAGACCATCCCCCATGAACTCATATTAGCTGTGGAAGGGAGAATAGTGAAGGCAACACAGCAGTTGTGTCCCCTCACCCCTTGTTCCTGGTGACAATGACTTCTTGGGAGAAGGGTCGGAGAGTGTCAGGTTTGGGCTCAGGGCTTTTGGCCTAGCAAGCTTCATAAGGCGGCCGAGAGTGGAGCACCTATGGATCAGCGGGTCCTGGAAGTGGCGAAAGAAGACTATGCTCTGGGGCTTCTCCGTATTCCTCCGGCTACCTTTCTGATCTCTCCATGCAATTCTCTACAGAAGAGAGTGGCAATGGAGGTAACTTTACAGAGATTCTTGGATGGATGGCTGTAATTCCTGTTCCCAGATTGCACGACCTAAGGCGCAATATCCCAGTTTTTGTCATTCCCAGGAAAGAGGAAGGGTCTTCTTGGCCCTTCCTGGAATTCAGCGCAGTCAGTCTAAATTTGACGGGGCCTCGTTTCCATATGGAAACTCTACTTTTGGAATAATGAAAGTGCAAACGGGGAACTTTCTTATGTCTCTTGTTCAGACGGAGGCATATTGGCATATTCCCATTTGCTGAAAACATCATTTTCCTGCGCTTTGCTGTTCTGGGATGTTATAAGTTTCAGGCATTGCCCTTCAGGCTGGCTACTGTGCCTAGGACCTTCAAGTTCATTCTAACATGTCTGTCTTAAGATGACTAGTTGATTTGAGCCAAGCAGGCTGGAGAAAGTAAGGTGTTCTCCTTGCTTAAGCAGTCAGGCTGGGTGGAGAACTTTGCCAAGGACAGTTTACGGCTGCCTCATCCGCAAGAATGTCTTAGCGTGCAATTCACTACAGAACAGGGCAGAGTTTGTTTTCTGCCAGTGAGCCGCATTTGGAACTTAATTGCTCGAGTTCATGCTCAGAGAATGCCTATTCTCCCAGCTTATCTACAGTTGCTAGAGTTGATGGCAGCCACATTGGATGCTGTCACTTGTGCAGGGGCGAAAATGCAGACCCTTTATGACGACATGTTGCTCTGCTAGTGGGATCCACACGCAGGGGGCTATGCAGTGAGACCGCCCTTGCCGTTGGGGATGAGCGTTCAGGTGCAGTGATGTTGCGAGCAGATCTTCTCAGGAAGGGGGTTTCCTGGTCAGATAATGATCTGGTTGGTACGCACAGTGGATGTGAGCCTTTTGGGCCAAGGAGCAACAGTGGGTAGTCGATCAGTTGGAAGTACATGCTGTTATCTTGCATTTTTGTGGTTTGTTGAACTCATGTGGCCTGCATTCTCCTTCATTAAGGCAATGCAAGGAGCCACCAGATGTTAGTGGAGGAGGCTGCGCTCATGGGGTGGGCATATCCACATCTCTAGGCCATATATGACGAGCACTCATGGGGTGGGCATATCCATAACTCTAGGCCAAAAATGACGAGCCACACTAACCGCAACTGGGCCTTAGATGTAATTAGACCTGTTTCTTTACTTGAATACTAGTCTATCCAATTCAGTTGTTCAAATGTAAAGCACTGTTGCTAGTTGTTTTTTCTTTATTGTAAACCGATGTGATGTTACTAAACGAATGTTGGTATATAAAAACTGTAAATAAATAAAATAGCTGCCTGCCACATTGTTGAGAGGTACAATGTAAGGGCTGACTTCCTCAGCAGGCAGCACTTGGACCCGCGAGAGGGCAAGTTGGCAGACAGAGCCTTTCAACTCATAATGATGTGCTGCGATCGCCCATATCTGGTTTTTCCCGGGCGACCTCCAGCATTATGGAAGTGCCACGGTTATTCAGACATAGAAGTGATCCGAGAAAGCTAAGTGTCGATGCTCTTGCTCTTCCTGCTATGGTTGATAGCCTGGATCATTCAGAAAATTGCAAGTCAGTCCAAAACTGTTCTTCTGTGGGCTCCAAATTAGCCGTACTTAATGGCATGCCATTCTTCAGAGGCCAGCAGTACTCTGACTTCCCACTTAGGATCGGTTGCATCAAGGGTCCTTGCTGCAGGAATCATGGTTTGGCCTTTGAGAGGGCTCAGTTGCTGAAGTGTGGTTATACTGCGCAATGATTCCACTTGCTCCGGGCCAGGAAATTTTCTGCCTCTTTAGCATACGCTAGGGTTGGAAGCTATTTGAGGGCTGGTATGAGGAGCGAGGTTCTCATCCTCTCACAGTTGAAATTCCACTTATGTTGGAATTTTTTGCAGAAAAGCTTGCTTAAAGGCTTGGCCCTTAGAGCCTTGAAAGTGCAAGTAGAAACTCTTACTTACTGTGGAAAATGAAGCAATGGTGGGACTTTGCCTCCCGTCCAGATGTGTCCAGGTTGTTGAGGGGAGGTAGGCCTCTCTGGTGGCTACCGGTACCTTTTATGGACCTTAGCCTGGTCTTGAGTTTTCTTGGCTATCTTTTTAAATGACCAGCTTCATATTTGCAGGCTCCTTCTTACAGTGAGCCATTTCTGCAAATGGCTTCGAGGGCAGTACAGTTTAGGTCTGTACTTTTTCCTTTTGTTGAAAGTGGTTTCGGAATTTCATTTGAATTAGTCTATGTCCCTGCCCACAAAGGGAAAGAGATAGGCGTGCATAACATCTGTTGCATGCCTTGGATATCAAGCAACATCAGAAGAGGTACTGGAATATTACTAACTTTTTCAGACAGTCTGAGTGACTGTTTGCCCTCTATAGTGGAGATAAGGTCAACTGGCGACATGAGCAATTATAGCCCGTGAATAAGAAATCATCTGAGCCGTTTTATGTGGATGCCGATGTTCTATCACCTACACAGGATAGGACACATTCCATTGGGGCTCTGATGTTATTGTGGGTGGAGCTTTGGTTGTTGTCTCCTATCAAGGATTGGTCCTCATTGCACTCTTTCTCCGAGCCTTACCGTTTGGACATTCGAGCTCAGGAGGAGGTCACCTTTGCACATGCAGTGTTGGAATCATGGCAGCCTCCCACCCTGTTTGGTACATTCCACTCATGTGGATTGCCTGCCTCAATGCAGAGGAAGGAGAAATTACTACTTACTTGATATTTTCCTTACCTCTAAGGAAGGCAGGCCAATCCACAACCCACTCTCGGCTGCAGACAAGCCTTTTAGTTTGTCATTATATGCGGACAATGCTGAGTGTTGTTCCTGTTTATTTGTTGAAAAACTGTTAAGTGTCATAACCAACCCCTGAGTTTAGTGAATGTTAATCCTTTTGACTGTGCTCAATGTTCCAAATTGGTTGGAATCATGAGTAGTTGTCTGTTAATAGTCATGTTCAGACCTAATCAGTTTATCCACAGTTTAGCTTTTCCAGAGAATACTGGTGGACTGATGTCGGGGCAGGACCATATGTCCATGACGTCAGCTTTACTCTAACTTCATCTACTGGTAGAGATGCATAACCAACTTGTGTAGATTGGCCTGCCTTCCTTAGAGAAAAGGAAATCATCAGGTAAGGAGTAATTTCTCCTTTTTTCTCTGCAGTTTTTTCAGGAGAGGTGTTGGGGACAATTAAGGATTTTCTACCTACTTTGCTTTTCTCTATTTAGCTTTTTCTAGAATACGTTTGGTCTGTTTTGGGGCTTTATCAGATGGATACTGGCATGGCAGGCCATGCTAGAAATGATATTCAAAGGTGATAATTCAGCAGAAGTGAAACACATCTGTGAACCTGTAAGATGTAATAGGGCAAATTGACAAACTAAAGAGTAGCAAATTACCTGGACCAAAAATGGTATACATCCCAGAGTGCTGAAAGAACTGAGAAATGAAATTGCAGACCTGCTACTAGTAATTTGTAAACTATCAACAACATTTGTCTCTGGTACCTGAATACTGGAGGGTTGCCAATGCAATGCCAGTTTTTAAAAAGGGATTAAGGGGTGATCCAGGAACCTACAGATCAGTGAGTCATCATGATGTCTGTGCCATGCAAAATGGTAGAAGGAACCAAATTGCCAAACAGATAGGCATAGTTTAATGGGACAAAGCAAACATGGATTTAGCCAAGGCAAGTCTTACCTCACTAATCTGCTACAGTTTTTGAGGGTGTAAATAAACATGTGGATAATGGTGAGCCAGTTGATATACTATATATCTGGATTTCCAGAAAGCATTTGACAAAACCATGGGATAGGGGGTAATGTCCTATTGTGGATTGCCAGCTGGTTAAAAGATAGAAAGCAGAGAGTAGAGCCAAATGATACATTTTCCTAATGGAGAAAGGTGAATAGTGGAGTTACCCGGGAATCTGTTCTGGGACCACTTCTTTTTTTTTTTTTTAGAAACTGTATTTATTCATTTTGCAACCAGATAACAGTACAACTTCAAGTACACTTCTTTTTAATATATTTATAAACAGCCTGGAAATGGGAATGAGCGAGGTGATCAAATTTGCAGATGACAACAAAATTATTCAAAGTTGTTAAATCACAAGAGGATTGTGAAAAATTGCAAGAGGACATTGCAAAACTGGGAGACTGGGCATGAAAATGGCAAACTAAATTTAATGTAGACAATTGCAAAGTGATGCACTTAGGGAAGGGTAACCAAATTATAGGTACACACTGCAAGGCTCTACCATTCAGGAACAGAATCTAGGTATTAATAATAATATGCTGAAATCTGCTCAGTGTGCAGAAGCAGCAGCCAAGAAAGCGAATCGAATGCTAGGAATTATTAGGAAAGGAATGGAAAATAAAACAGAATATCATAATGTCTTTGTATCACTACATGGTGTGACTTCATCTTGAGTATTGTGTGCAGTTATCACCACATCTCAAAAAAGATATAGCAGAATTAGAAAAGGTACTGAGAAGGGCGACCAAAATGATAAAAGTGGATGGAACGATTCCCCTATGAGGAAAGACTAAAGAGGTTAGGACTCTTCATCCTGGAGAAGAGGCAACTAAGGGGAAATGTGACAGAGGTCTATAAATGAGTGGAGTGGAAGAAGTAAATGTTAAATTGCCATAGCAGCAAATCTCTTCATTCTACACCCGGGAACTCGATCTCAACATACCCCCATTGGTGTTGTTTCATGAAGGATGCTATAAGATTCAGTCCCCAGTTTTAAAACTGGCTATTCCTTGGGATATCAACTTGGTGTTAGACTCATGCATCTGCCCTTTGAG
The DNA here is from genome assembly GCF_901001135.1 of Rhinatrema bivittatum. Taxonomy (NCBI): domain Eukaryota; kingdom Metazoa; phylum Chordata; class Amphibia; order Gymnophiona; family Rhinatrematidae; genus Rhinatrema; species Rhinatrema bivittatum. The sequence goes on along the minus strand of NC_042615.1, from coordinate 543,255,759 downwards.
CCAATGCAATCTGCCTCCATGAAATACCCGACATGGAAGGTATTAGTCCTGGTGGCCATCACTTCAGCAAAGACGAGTTAGTGAACTTCAGGCATTAGCCTACTATCCCCCTTACTTGCAATTTTACTATAACACAGTCACCTTAGAAAGTCTGAGCCTTTCACCTGAATCAATCACCTTACCAACTTTCTTGCCAAAGCCACATGTGACTGACAGGGAAAAGATCCTACACACTATAGACTGCAAAAGAGCCCTCGCTTGTTACAAACAAAAAGGACAATATCCTAAATGACAATCTCAACTCTGTCTCTTTCAACCCAAATGCACCAGGATTACCTGTCTCCAAAAGAACATCAGCAAACTAGTTATCCCAATATATTCATTTCTGCTACTCATCAGGAGGATCTTCTAGTTAGAGTTAGAGTGCATCAACTCAGAGCCACAGCAGCCTCTATAGATCACCTTCACAACGTACCAATTCTGGACATATGTAAAGCAGCTACTTGGTTATCTTTCCATACCTTCACATCCCGTTATTGTTTCCAGCAACAGACAAAATCAGATGTAGTAATGGGTGCGGCGATACTGCACCATGCTACTGGCACATAGAGCTGTCCACCAACGGGACGGGTTTTGCACATGGGACCTCTTGGTCTATGACAAAAGAATGTCTCCTCTATGCATACATAGTCGATAGTGTGCTCAGTGTACCCTTAGCTGGGGACTCCCAGACAGCATGGCTTTGGTTTTTGGAGCTACCGATGCCTGCGCGACAGTATTCGGCGATTGTTTCAACAGCGCCTTTGCGTCTTTTGGGGGTCTCTCCCCTAAACCCCTACCCTTGGGCTCTCGAGGGGCTTTTCCCACCTGGCCCTGACCTGTTGTGTTCAGTTCCAGTGATGCCGCTCGTTTCGCTGGGGTTGGCCTCTTCGATCTGGGCGCTGGTGAAGACTGAGTGGATCGGTGTGCTAGTGCATATGAGCCCGAAGACCTGTTGTCCCTCAGTCTGGCTATCTTCTCAGCCCATTGACAACGTGTCCTCGGGAACATCCTACCGCAATTGCAGCAGGATGCCTGATCATGGTCCGGTCCTAGGCACAGTGACGGACCTAACCTTGCCACACTGGCAGTATTTAAAGCCTGGGGTCTTGGGTGCCATGGGTAGCACTTAAAAGTGCTTTTTGGTGTATACCGAAGTGTAAGAGAGAACAGAAATGAGAGAAAAAGATACGCAAGAGAGATCCGCATCCGTGAGCTGTGTGGGAAAAACAAACAAACCCAAAAACAGAACTGAGCAAGTCAGGCAATCGCGCAGGAAACTTTCCACCTCAAGTTGCCCAGAGGGATGTCCCGGACAGTATGGCTAATTCAGTCTGCTTATCGATGGGAAAAGAGAAAATATATTTTTACTCTACGCATGATTAAGCTCTGGAATTCATTGCCAGAGGATGTGGTTAAAGCTGTTATTGTAGCTACATTAAAAAAAAAAAAAAAAGATTTGGACAAGTTCCTTGGTGGAAAATTTCATAAACCATTATTAAGTTGGAGTTGCAGAAATCCACTTCTTATTCCTGGGATAAGCGACATGGAATCTTTCTACTCCTTGGGATTCTGCCAGGTACTTGTGACCTGGATTGGCCATTGTTGAAAACATGATATTGGGCTTGATGGACCTATGTTCTGACCCAGTATGGCGAATCCTATGTACTGAAGGAGTCTTATGAATCTATTTGCTGCTGCTGAGGTACCGCCAACACTTAATTTAACATAGTACCTAAGAGGATCTCTAGCGCGTTTGCAAAAAATTCATGCCAAGTTACAAATTGGCCAATGATGCACAAAGCAAGTCCATTTTCTGCAGGCTCCACCCTCCCTACACACAATTCAAAAATTATCCATATTGAATAACGGATTTTACATGGAAAAGTATTTAGTGCATAATTAGATCTAGTGACACAAATACAATATTTTTTATGAAGGCAAACTTTATTGTTAAATAAGAATAGTTTCCAGAAAATATCCACTTATCAAGAATGCACATCTGTACAAGAAGAACATACTTGTCTAGTTTATGAGTTGCTGGAGGATCTTTCAATGATGCCCTGGGTGCTCCTCTTTCAGAGGAGGCATTATCTCTCCTGTCTCTATGATTCTGTCACCCTAAAAAAAAAAAATTAAAAAAATCATTGAACAAAAAAATGGTGATTTTTAAAGAGTCACAAGTAGCTGTGGTGCATGTTTAACACATTTCCCTAGAAATGCTCATGTTCAAAACTTTCCAAGTGCCTTTCTGAACCATTTCACTCTGTATCAACACTGCAGTTCTTGTCAGTAACTTTCCAGTAGATGCAGATATATCAGGCCTTGACAAAACTTTTCTGCAGGAGCCAGCATCTGGAGGTGAAGAGCATGGGGGAGGGAGAATTCCCTGTCAGAGGTCTGCTGCAGCTTTTTTAGGGATTGCTTTATTAAGGCTGTTTTCCATTTTGTGTCTATGGGGTAAAAAAAGGTTAGTAAATCTGGCCCTTAATTTCAAATTAATGCAGATTCCTACCAGTCTTCCTCCCTTTCTCACCCTCTCCCTCGCCTCCACCAGTCTCCCTCTCAAGCCAGTTTCAACTCCACACCATTTAGCCAGCCTCATCCTCTTCCACTAGTCACCCCCAGCCACCTACATCCTCTCCCTACCCAGTAACTTCCTTGTTACCTATTCCACTCTGCCCAATCAGGCAGCCAGCTATCCTTACCACCTGCCCTATCCCCGCCCATCCCCCAGCTAGCAGCATAATGATTTCAGGTGGTTATCCCTTCCATTCCTTTAGCTGCCACCAATGCCATGGGAGGAATAGCTGTTTCCTTTGGTCTGCACTGCAGGGTTCTCAATGAGTTTGATCCTTGTGGTGCCTGAACTCCTGTGGTGGTCTCGTGACTCAGCCCAGTGAGAGTTCAGGAACCATTTGGCTCAAATTCATTAACAGCCACACGATACAGACCATGACCGGAAGAGGATGACAGCTGTTCTAGTGTTGGCAAGAATGAAGGGCAAAAATCAGAGCATCATAGTACACAGGCTTTGTTGGGTCCTGGATATGCTGTCTCGATTTTATTTGCTACAAATAAGATTACTCGATAGATTTATGCACCAGGATAATTTCTGTAAGTATAAGATGCATAGCTATTTGACCAAACCTTATAATCCAAATATACTAAACCAACAATGCCCAAAAATAATTTGAGGGGCTTCTAAACCACATGATGTGTCTAGAATCACTTCTGGAAAAATACTTTGCCTATGTACATCCAACCACTTTACCCTCAAATGTTTTCATTTATCAAAATTTGCATGCAACTTTCACATGATAATCTACACAAAATGTCACCTCAGAAGCAGGTGCTATTCATCACGAAACAAAACATTCCAGATACAGGATACCAGATGTGATTTAAAAACAATATCCTAGTGCTTTTAATAGCGTTATTTACATAATCCAGTTACTTGGGGCCTTAGTGGTGTCTGGTAGGGGGAGGAGGTTGCCAGAGAGCCTGGTCAGCTGCAGCCATGTCTTTCGCCCAAAGATAAGAGGACTGCATCAGTGGGATGGGGAGAGTAAGAAGGCTGAGAATGGGGAGAGATGAGTAGAATAGAGGGCTGGGGGAGAAGAGAATGAGAGGGCATGAACAGGTGGAGAAAAGAAAAATGCATACAAGCAAAGGTAGGTGTGTAAGTCCCCAAAGAAGAAATGCACTCACCATGTACGTTTGCTACTCACACCTTGCCAAAATAAATTATGGAGGGGGGGGGGGGGATTACAGGAATACATGGTTAGTGCATTTTGTCCCTTGCAATTAATGTAAATCCTGGAGGAATTTTTCAATTGAACTTACTACTTACCTGACAATTTCCTTTCCTTTAGTGAAATCAGGTTAATCCACACCAGTGGGTTATGCACCTCTACTAGCAGATGGAGATGAAGCAAAGCCAACGTCATCATATATATACCCCTCCCAGTATTTTCTGCAAAAGACAATGTGGACAGACTAACAATATTTGTAAACTATCAACAGACAACCACTCACACAGTCAGATAACAGGGAACACTGAGCTGACAGAGTGTAACATCACTAATCTAGGGATTGAAAACTGATACTTACCAGTCATTCCCGGAAACTCAGCCACTCAGGAGGACAATAGGACCACAGACCGGCAGCCAAGGGCGGGAAGGTGGATTAACTTGTCTTCACTAAAGAAAAGGAAATTGTCAGGTAAGTAGTAATTTCTCATTTCTTAGCATTCAGACAGGTTAATCCACACCAATGGGATGTACCAAAGCTTCTCCCGAATAAGGTGGGAGGCTGCCCTCAGTCCAACCCACACCACATACTCAAAGGTTAAGTCCTGGTCTTCACATCCAGGCAGCAATATCTGGAAAAGGTATATAATGATCATGTCATAGCTTGGCAAAACTTGATGGGAGACAACAATTGAAGCTCCGCTCATGATACTGCTTGAGCCCTGACCCGTCTAGGTAATGGCTGCACAGTATTCCTATGTGTGTTTGATAACTTCCTTAATCCAGCGGGCTATGATAGCCCATGGCGCCGACTCGCTCTGTTTTATTGTCACCATGGAGAACATACTTGCGGTCCGTGTTCCAGAGAGGTTTAGAAACCTTCAAACTACCTAATCAGATGCCTCTTGACATCCAAGGTCTGCAACATTCATTCATCTCTCTGCTCCCTGTCTAGCGTTGGCAGGGAAATTGAATGATCCAAGAGAAAGTCCGAGACCACTGTTGGCAAAAAGACGGAATAGACCGAAGCTAGACCGTCCCTGGAGACACCTACAGGAATTGTCCCCGGCCGATGAGCCTGCAGCACAAAACTCCACATGCAGAACAAATTGCCATGACAACACTGTTCTCAAACTCAGTAACCTCAAAGGTGAGATGACAGTGGCCAAAAAATGAAACTTACCCAAAAGTTCTAGAACCAGATTAAGTTTCCATAAGAGCACCAGCAACTGTAAGGGAGAACGAAGATGCTTCACCTCCTTCAAAAACTGGATCACATCCGAATGGGCTGTCAAGGGTCTACCATTCACCTGACCCTGGAAACAGGCAAGATCTGCCATCTGTGCCTTCAAGGAGTTAAGGACCAAGCCTGTAAGGAACCAATCCTGCAAGAACTGCAAAATGAGCAGAATCTTCATAGAACATGGAAGCATGCCTCGTTCCTCACACCAAGCCTCAAACACACTCCAAACTCTAACATAAGCTAAAGAAGTGGAAAGCTTGAAGCAAGGTGGAAAATGCAGCAGTGGAAAAACCATACTTCAGAAACCAAGCCCTTTCAAAGGCCATACCATAATCCTTGTCATCAAGATTCACCAGGAGCCTCCACAATTGTGTATACCACGGCCTCCTGGGCTAACCTGGAGCCACCAGAAACACTAATCCAGAGTGTCTTTTGAATCACTCTGCCTAACATGGGCCACGGGGAAAAGGCATACAGAAGCTTGCCTTCCACCCACTCCTACCTTCTCACTGTGTGATATCACTAGAAGTCTAAAAACAGTAGACTCCAGAGGGCCACTATGAGATGGCATGCCTCGTCTGACATCTTCCAGTCTCTCGATCTAAACTCTGCCTTCTGAGAAAATCGGCTCTTACTTTGCCCTTTCCCGCCATGTGGATGGCAGCAATCTCCTGAAGATATACCTCTGCCCAGACCCTGAGCTGGGCTATGTCCTCCTTCACTTCCTTTAATGCTTCCCTGACAAGTGATATAAACCACTCTCATATAGTCTGACCTTACTCGATCCACTTGACCCTGCAAGTGGTCAATGAACTGCAAACATGCCAGCCAAACAGCATGTGTTTTCAGCCCACTGATGCCCCAGAGAGACTCCTCTGCACGGCAGAGCCCCTGTGCTATCAACTCCTGACAGTGAACCCCTTAACCCCGGAGGCTTGCATCCATCGTGTGTATCAGCCAGTCCAGGGTCTGAAGAGAATGCCCTTCCTCAGATCATCTGCTTTCAACCATTATTGCAGTTGGATGCTGACCTACAAATGCTAACTGAAGCCACATCAAGTAGTCCCGAGAATTCGTGCAAACAGTATGCGCTGAGGAGGACACATATGCGTCCTTGCCCATGTATACACCTCCAGGGGTGGCTGCTATCAAAACTAGCAGCTGTAGGTAAGACCACACCATAAGGAGGAATACATAGCCACATCTGCGCCAGCAGTTTCTGAATGTGGCCTTCCGGCAGGAACGTACCTTGCTTTGTGTCAAAATGAACACCGAGATAGTTCAATGTCTGAGATGGCTGTAGACTGCTCTTGGCCAGGAGATCACCCTTACGCAAAGCCTGAAGACTCTTTCAGGTTCTTGGCCCAAATTAACCAACCTAGGTGTGAGGGGAACCAGAATGCCATCCTTTCTCAACCCTGCCACTATTACCATCTTGACCTTGTCAAAGATTATAGGTATGATGGCTAGACTGAAAGGTAACATAAAAAACTGATAATGCTACCCCAAAACGGCAAACTGTGGAAAACCGCTGTCGCTCTAGCTGAATGGGCATATGTATATATGCCTGACAGATTCAGAAACAGAATTCCCCTGACTGTGTTGCCATTGTCACCGAGCTTAAGGTTTCCATACAGAATTGAGACACTTACCAATGATGATTGACCCCCTTTTCCAGTCCAGAATGAGGAGAGAGGAACCTTCCTTCTCGGGAATAATGAAATAAATAAAACAACAGCCTGTATCTTCCTGAGACTTGGGCACTGGAATCACAGCCTGACAGTTCAGGAGCCTTGTCATCAAACTCCACTGCCTGCCTCTTCTGCAGAGAGATGCAGAGATAAGACGTGAAGATGTCCCTAGGGACTCAGTGAAAGCTGCAGAGCATAGCCTTTCCTTAACTCTACAGAACCCACTGGTCTGACGTGAACTCAACCCCCTTCTGATTAAAAGGAGATAGGTGACCCCTTATCTACTGCTATGTGAGACAGATCACAGGCCTTCGCAAAGGGGGGAGGGGGAGGGCGCGGGAGGCACCTCCTCCCAAGCCTGTGTCCCGTCTGGGCCAAGAGGACTGAGCCCAACTCAGGGACCATCCTCTGAGAAGCCGCCCTTCTAGCAACCAAGGAACCTGGACTAACTTCTTGACTTTTTTTTTTTTTAACTCACTCCCCAACAAGTGTGATCCTTTAAGGGGGCAATTCCGTACGTTTAAACTTTGAAATGTACCAGCCGAACAACAGCTCAGCCACAGCTGCCATCTCAGAAGCCATTCCTCTGGCAGAAATATGAACCAGGTCCAGCCTGCATCCTCCCAAAAAGGCAGCAGCCAGTTCCATCACTACCCAGACTCATCAACTTCCTGAGATCGGATCAGATAAGGTAAGTGCAAGCCACCAGGGAGCAGCAAGAGGCTATCTGCATCCTTCAGTGCCGCTCCCCCCTTCCACAGGAATGATCATTCGCTTGGTGACAGAATATACCACCTCCTTCCCGTTTAGAAAATGCAACTGTTCTCTCTCTTGCTGCCGGATTCAGGGGGTACAGCCCTACCAAGTCTCATCCCCCTTTAAAATTAGCTTCCAGAGCGTCCTAAGATCATCAAGCCTTGAATAAAAACATAAGAACATAAGACTTGCCATGCTGGGTCAGACCAAGGGTCCATCAAGCCCAGCATCCTGTTTCCAACAGAGGCCAAACCAGGCCACAAGAACCTGGCAATTATCCAAACACTAAGTAGATCCCAAGCTACTGATGCCAGTAATAGCAGAGGCCATTCCCTAAGTAAACTTGATTAATAGCAGTTAATGGACTTCTCCTTCAAGAACTTATCCAAACCTTTTTTGAACCCAGCTACACTAACCACATCCTCTGGCAACAAATTCCAGAGCAATAGCAACCATAATGGGGAAGTAACGTCTTTGGCTCAGACATGGAATCAACACCTGTTATTCCCAATATCTTCTGTGCCAGGGTGAGAAGTCAGTAACATATCTCTAGGACAGAACGCTCTGTAAGGATCGTTTTAGTCATCCATGCCACCTGGGTCCCCATCAGAGTGATCCGCAGCAGGCCAAGGCCTACTCAGACATTTACCCGCGGCACCAGACTTGCAGGATTCTGCAGCCTGCGATCCTGAAGTTTTTTGGTTTTTTTTTACACATTGGTGGTTCCGCTGAACTTACCTGTAGAAAGAACTGCCACCCTTGAAACAATTCCACCCAGGAAAGACAGAAAGATCCATATTAAAACCAGGAAGTGTCTGATTGGCACCCACTGAGTTGCCCTTCCCTGCTGAAAACCAAGCAAAATACTGACAGATCCCCTTCCGGACCTATTTCCACAACCTGCTGGGAAGAGGAATCGGAAAGAGCAAAAACAAGCAGGAGATAATCTCCCTGAGTCTCTGAACAGCACTGACAAGATTAAAGGTAACCCCAGGCTGTAATGCAGCAGGATAAATCGCATATATGCCAGCAGTATATTGCATAATCGAGACAAACAGAGCATGCACAAGAGAGCGCGAGAGTGAGAAATATGTCAGCAGTGTAAATCGTAAGGCACTGAGGCTTCTTTACTACTGGCGTCATAAGGTATCATCACAGGAGAGCAGGGCAAATTAAATTTCCTTCGTTTTTCCTTTTTTTTTTTTTTTTTTAAAGCAATCCCCAGTAGGGAGATGCACGTCCACCATCTGCTGTAGATAGAGAATACTGGAGGGCTGTCAGTGTAGGAGGTATATATATACCATGTCGTCAGCGTTGCTTCATCTCCATCTGTTGGGTGGAAGTGCATAACCCACTGGTGTGGATTAACCTGTCTGAATGCTAAGAAAACTCTGGTTATTACACACACTTTGTAACGAGATCAGCAGCTATTCCAATATATTCACTTTTTTTTTTATATTGTATTGAGTCTTTAAATATATAAAAACTGATTTCATGAAACATTTTAAACACTAAAATATGTGTGCTTGCATTTTAAACTAGTATCATGCCCTTACTGGGAATGTTTCAAATGTATCAACAAGGCTGGCTTATTTCATGTTCATGCTATGTTGGACAAAAACTACTCAGCAAAAAATGCAGGCTGACCTGCTGAAAAGCCAGAGATTAACTGTGGTCTATGGTACTGCAAAAGGCAACAAACAAGAAAAATGAGAGAAGCCATAGCGTCAGACCCCAATCCCATCTTTCCCATATCCCCCTCTGATTCCCTCGCTCTCACTTCCTGTCCCCCCACACCCGATTGCCTCACTCATTCTGGGTCACTCCTCCCTTCCCCCAAACCCCTTGCTCTCCCTGGTTAACACCTTCCCCTCACTTACCCCAGTTCACTTCCCCCTATTTTCAGTTCACTCATACCGGTTCACTCCCTCCACAAACCTCGAGACTCCGTTCTCCCATCCCCAGTTCATTCACTCACCCCTCCTCCCCCCCCCCCCTACACAGTCTCTGTCTGTTTTAATTAAGCCCACGTTTCCCAGGTCACTTCCTTGCTGCCTCATCCAGCTCCCCTCACTCACTAGGTCCTATCGCTTCAAAACAAGAGGAGAACGGTGACCTTGCATCTCCTCTGGCACGTCCTTCCTCCTCCACTGCCAGGATTCAAACAAACATCGCACTTTGAACCACGCTATTCAAACGCACCATTCAAGCCCAGGCAGTGGAGGAGGGGGAAATGCAGCAGAGAAGCACTGCAAGGCCCCTGTCCTTCTCCTGTTTTGAGCTGATAGGAGTCAATGAGTGGAGCTGGGTGTGGCGACTGCACCACCCACTGCATCCACTGTTTCTCTTCTGGGATAGGCGGGAGAGGGGAAATGTGCCATCCACTGTCTCCAATAAGTCTCTTCCGAGAGGGTCCCTGGTCTCCTGCGGCAATTTGACCATGCCTGACAGAATTCCAGAGCCCTTATTGCAGTTGCTCAATCGCAGCAGACCTGGGACCCTGCTAATGGTTAATATCAATTTTGTAAAAAAAAAAAAAAAATAATAATAATAATAATAATAATAATAATAAAAATGTAAAAAAAAAACCCAACCCAAAAAAAAAAAACCACCCTACAAACCCAAAGACTGCTTAAGTGCACATGGTTTAACATAGTAAAGACAATGAGAATCGGACGATCAGAAGAAGCCCTTTATTTCAATGCCCGACTCTGACACTAGTGTCAGAGCGTTCTGCAGGTACTAATGATATTGTGACAGTGTGACAGCAGCCCTGCAGGCATATTTTAAGTCCTGCTAATTGCATATTTTAAGTCCTGCTAATTGTGACAGCAGCCCTGCAGGCATATTTTAAGTCCTGCTAATTGAATTGCCCCTGAGGCAGCTCTATGAGCGAAACTCGGCCAGAGTCGGGCATTGAAATAAAGGGCTTCTTCTGATCGTCCGATTCTCATTGTCTTTACTGTATCACAGCCAACTGGATCGGCTTCCGATTTGCTTTTTGGGTCCATGGTTTAACATATGCAGTACTGTAACTAAAGAAAATGCAATAGCAGAAATAATAAAGCACAGTTATCGAGATTTTGTTTTTGATGGGGAGAGAAAGGATCATGGGATGGGGTGTTCAGTCATTCTAAGCACACCATGTATGGGACAGAAAGTAAACCACCAGTTCATTGCACTGATAATAAAAAACAAACAAAAAAAAAAAAAATCATTCACTGACTTACTGGGAATAGCCTGGGTTTCACTGCCACTGTCCCGTACGGCTTTTTCTGAAATGAACAACATTGGGTCAGATGCTAATGTTCCAAAGTTGGATTTAGTAATACTTTCTTCATTTTTGTTTTTATTTATTTACAGTAATTTTTAACCCACCCATTACCAGACAACTGTTCTGGGCAGCTCACAATTAAAAACAGCATGGAAAATTAATTTTAAAACAATTGTAAAATAAAATAGCCTAGTGGTTAGAGCAGTGGGCTACAAACCAGGAGACCAGGGTTCAAGTCCTGCTGTCGCTCCTTGTGACCTTGGGCAAGTCACTTTACCCTCCATAAGAGCAGCTGAATATCATTCTCATAAGCCATTAAAATACATTTCTAATTCTTGTAGCAATTGACAAATTGGAAGCAAAGACTGAAAAGCACTGGACACAATGAGGACCCCTGGGGAACACCTGAAATTAAAGAATTCCAGGAGGAACTATTCTCCAGTCACACCTGTTGCTTACAATCCTCTAAAACAAAAAAAAAACCAGAACCAGAGGTGGACAGTACCACCTATTCCCACTTCCCTCAACCTCTGCATTAAAATACCATGGGAGAGGAAGTCAAATGCCGAAGAAACATCTAGCAGGACTACCGCACACTTCTGATCCAGTTCTTTCAAAATAAAATCAGAGACTGTGACAAAGTGTGTCTCTGTTCCCCGCCCTCTTCAAAATACACATTGCCACTCATGCAGAATCATATTGTTCTCAACATAGTGAACCAGTGGGTTTAACACTGCCTTTTCCAAAATCTTCCCAAGGGAGGGGACAATATTTATTTATTTTATTTAAAGTCTTTTATATACCGAAGAATAGCAGTCTGCCTTCTCTCCGGTTTACAGTATAACAACTTGATACAGGTAAATAACTTGATACAGATAACGAACATAAATCGGAATAAAATAGAAATTGATAACGAACATAAATCGGAATAAAACAGAAATTGGGTGTTAATTATCTGGTTCTCTGGGAGACAAAATGGAGGGCTTGCAAACCTGGGCATATAATGCCCCTTTTGAATTGTGCCGGCATCATCCCTCCTCCAAGACACAATTTACTAAAGCCGTAATTACCTTTAGCATTTCCCCACCCAAACTGTGTAAGACCCAGAAGGGCACACATCCAAGAGGCTAAAAAAGGATTTTAACATTCATGGTTCCTTTGCTACCTCTGTTGAGGCCAATAACAAAGAAATTCCAAGCAAGAACCTTCTTCAACATAAAAATAGTCTCTCTAGGCTGAGGGATCAAGCTACAAATTAGTTCGAACCTCGTCTAATTTATCATTACAGTAGATAGCAAGCTAACTGTTAAAGTCAACAATAGATGATCTATAGCTATAGGCTATTCAGTTAAACAAGTCATTAAATCAAACAAGGCTTGCAGGCGATTCAATGAGGCTTATATTATATTATACAAGACAATTATTACTTCTGCAGTGCTTCAAATTCTCGCTTATACTAAATTCTAATCACAAGAAATTGTTGCCTCATCACCTCGTTCTTCCTCTTTCACCATTTCCTTTCAATGCACTGCATGGCCTGCTTTTTTTTTCCCCCACTAAGGGCCCAGAGAGTACCAAGGAAACACTTCCAAGCTAACGGGAGGGACCCACCTTAACAGGCAGAACCCTGTCCATTTCTATCTTTAAATTAATTTCCAGGGATTCCACAAATGTATTAATGGATCTGCAATCTAAGTTAACATTCACTTCCTCCCAAACAGTTCTAAAAGTATCTAAGTCAACCATACCTCTAAAGCGCTGCATAACAACTCTTATGAGTTAAATCTAGGTTCAATATGGCCAGAAAATGTATCAACTATTAGTGGTGGCTTTTAGTATTGGTGTATCACAGAAAATGTAAATGACATCAGATAATGATCGGACCAAACCACTTCTTCCAAATAAAGCTCACTTACCAATTTGTTGGAAATCAATTCAGACGGCGCAAACAAAAGATCAAGAGTATGGCCAGCCCGATGGATCTCAGAATCCATCAATTGAGAAAGACTGCCTGTATAGCATTCAAAAATTCCCTAGCTATACTTTCTGATCCACAATCAACAGTGACACTGAAGTCACCCAACAACAATCAGATAAATCTAAATCAAATCCAACATAAAAATGTAGTCAACTAACCTCTCTATAGAGGTCCCCTTCCTTCCTAGGTATCTGTAGACCAACCCTATAGCCCATGCCCCAAAGTAACCACAATGCTTTCATTATATAACCCTATTTTATGTAACGTATCACAAATGGACAGATTTTCCCTATAAACAAACATCACCTCCCCACTCCTCTCCAGACTGCCCTAGCATGCTCAAAATATCTATATCTGGGGGGGGCAAATTTGATTCAAAATTGTATCATCAACTTGTGAATGGCATGCTTCTGTTAATAGCATATCTGGTTTTAAATCCATTAAGAAAAGCAAAAATCAGATCCTCGTTAGATCTAACTGAACAGACATTGATATACTATCTAAAAGGTTTTTCAGCCTCAACCACCTCAATCAGATTACAAGTTACCAAATTTTTCCTACAACTCCACTCTGACCGCTTCATAATTCCCCTACCCCGTTAAACCCATCTTTCTTCCTCCCATCAGTTATATTAAATCATGGATATCCATGTCTTAAAATAATTATAATTTATAACTAACTTATCTTAAAAGAAAGCTTAAGTTGCCACACGTGCACAGCCTTACCACTATATCATGTATACAGTACTAGCGAATTGTATCAACTCATACAAGTCTATGCAAGTGTTTTTGCTCCATATTTTTTCAAAGTGCATGCACTCAAAGGTGCTGTGTGTGTTATTACAATAAAAAGTTGTCTTGCCAAGTTTTCCCTTGCATCCAAAATGACCTCATCAGCCTCAAAGTGCATTTCGATTCAGCTTCCTCGTGCATGTTGATGTCATTTCATAATGCAGTGTTTCCCAACCGGTGTGCCTTCAGACCCAAAAATCAGGTATGCTATGGAAAAAGGGTCTCCTACTGCCTGATGCTCAGATCCAGACCAGCACCTGGGCACTGGCTCTTAGCACCTCACAGAAATAAGACACACCAGCGGTGGCGGCTCTTAAACACGTAGGAGCTCCTTGCTGAGGACACGTGTAATCATGCATTCCTCCTCATCCTGGCTACAGCATGAGCTCCAGATTGTGGTAATTAATGGGCAGCATGCAGGGCATGAATGCTGGGCCCTTCTTTGTGCAGCACACATTACACACCCGCACCTCCTCCACTTCTGCTTCCCCCCAGCCTCATTTTTGGAGTCCTTCCAGCCTCCGACTCATCCCCATGCTGAGTGAGATGCGAGGGGCGTGCACTGAATGTGGCCCACTCAAGTATTCGGAGCAGCACAGTGGAAAAGATCTGGCAGCTTCGTGAAGCAGTCAAGGTAACCAAGCCAACCGCCTGCATCACACCAACTTGACTTGTATATAGCAGATGGTCCACTGTGATGGGTTGATGTGTGTCTCTTTCCCCCCTCTCTCCCCTTTGTTTTAAAAGTTTGGAAGAGAGGCTGGTGGGTTTTCCCTAGCTCTTCTTTTGGGAACTAATCCTCTCCATGTCTGCAGTACTTGGCTCCATGGAGGTTGGTGTGCTAGACTGCATTTTTGTTAATATAGGTATGCTGTAGGCTTGAAAAGATTGGGAAACATTGCCATAATGCACTGTGGGATTTGTAGTCCTTCTTCCACTTGAAATCAGCACTACAGGTATAAGTGCTGCACCATACTGTCAGCAAACCGCAGTCTTTGCTCTGTGGCACAGTTTCCCTCCAATGGTCACAGTTTCATTAAAAATGCTTCAGACCAGCTAAAGGGCTAAAACAAGACATAACTAATGATGTAGCAACAATAACAAAAATACCCCACCAAACCAAGGTTTTACATGCTTCCATTTTAACTGACAGCCTCCCTTTCAATAAAGCTCTGCTCACATTTCACAGAAAAAAATAACAAAAACTTACCTCTAAATGGTATTTGACATAGTAGTGAATAATCCAGGCAGGTATAAGTATTCGAGTTAAAGTAAAAACACCACCATTGTACACTTTAAAAGCCTGCAAGTAAAAAAAAAAAAAAAATACAACTCCTTCAAATTTTAAAAAGCATGATCATTATCTACCTTATTTATAATCTGTAAACACTATACCAGTGGTTCTTAATCTGTGGGTAGCAACCCACAAGTGAGCCACATAAGACTTGCTAGTTTGTCACAAGATAAAACTTCTACTAGGATGTTTTCTAAACTGGAAAACAACTGCCACCTTTGATTGTGGTGCCATTGTAAAATCAGAGAAGAAGTCCTTTGCCAAGAGAGATTACACATTTAAGATGAAAGCAAAATGATAAATTACTACTTAACTGATAATTTACTTTTCCTTAAGGTGGCTAGATAGATTCAGGACCAGTGGGTTATGCCCCTTTACTAGCAGATGGAGAGAGCAAATTGATGTCACAGTATATATAGTCCTGCAGTGACATCAGCCTGCCAGTATTCTTTTCAAAAGCAACTGTGGAGAGAGTAGCAAAAAACTTGATTAAAAAAAAAAAAATATTTATTTCTGTATTCAACCAACATGAAACGAACTCAGGCAAGAACATATGCCTACTAGTCTAGGGACTGGATAAATACTTACCAGTAATCCAGTGGAACACGAAGCCACAGAGGAGGACCATCACCAGTCATTCCATTCAGCAGCCAAGAGCGGAAAGCTGAATCCATCTATCCATCTTAAGGAAAAGGAAATTATCAGGTAAGTAGTAATTTTTCATTTCCTAGCATGTGGATAGATGGATTCAGGACCAGTGGGATGTACTCCCAAATAGGTTGGGAGACCAACTGCGGTCCAGTTAACATCATACATGCAAAGACTACATCCTCCCAGGCCTGCACAACCAGACGATAATACTTGGAAAAGGTGTGTAAGGAGGAACACATTGCAGCTCGGCAAATGGTTGACGGAAGACAACAATCTAACCTCCACCTGGTGACACTGCCTGAGCCCTAGTGGAATGAGCCCTAACCTGAGTAGGCAATGGTTTTTCAGCAGCCACATATGCAACCGTAACCACCTCCTTAATCCAGCGAGCTATTCTAGCCCATTAAGCTGGTTTGCCCTGTCTTCCTCTCCCATGAAGAACAAACAGGCAATCCGTCTTATGGAAAGATATAGAAACCTCCAGATACCTCACGACATGACTCTTGACATCCAAGGGATGCAACAGGTGATATTCTTCCGCATCTCTTTCCTTATCCAAGGATGGCAAGGAAATGGATTGATTCAAGTGAAAATCTGAGACCACTTTAGGCAACATTGAAGGAACAGTGTGCAGCTGTATTGGTCCTGGTGTCACCTGAAGGAATGACTCCTGGCAAGACAAGGCCTGCAGCTCAGAAACTTGATGCACAGAACAAATCACCACCAGAAACACTGTTTTCAAGGTCAGTAACCACAAGAAAAGGCTATGCAGTGGTCAAAATGTAGATCCCACCAAGAAATCCAACACCAGGTTAAGACTGCACAAAAGAACCGGTAATTGCAAGGGAGGCTGAAGATGTTTCCCTCCTCCCAAGAAAAGGGCCACATCAGGATGACATGATAAGGATTCACTGGTCACCTGGCCCCTGAAACAGACAAGAGTCGATACCTGTACCTTCAAGGAATTAAGGGCCAACCCTTTAACCCATCCTGCAAAAATTCCAAAATGAGAGAGATCTTACCTGAACGAGGAAGAACACCTCGATTTTCACACCAAACCTTAAACTCACCAAACCCATACATAGGCTAAGTAAGAGGAGAACTTGCCATTTTGCTACGAGACTGAAATCATCGCAGAAGAATATCCACGCTTCAACAAGTGAGCCCTCTCAAGGGCCATACCATAAGACAAAACCGAATCAGATCTTCATGAAGGACAGGCCCCTGCTGCAACAAATTCCTGTATGGCAGAAGATGAAGGGGCGTTTCTACTAGGAGTTTTTGCAGATCTGCATACCATGGTCTTCTGGGCTAATCCGGTGCCACCAGGACCACCATTCCCCTGTGGCCTTCGATCTTTCAAATTATTCTGCCCAACATGTGGCCACAGGGGAAAGGCATACAGCAGCTTGTCTTCTGGCCAGACCTGCACAAGAGCATTGATAACCAAAGACTTCGGATCTCTCCTGTGACTAAAGAATGGAGGAACTTTCGAACTGCAAGAAGCCGCCAGCAGGTCTATAAACAGAAGGCTCCAGTGATCCACTATCAGCTGGAACACCTTGTCAGACAATACCCATTCTCCTGGGCCCAGACTCTCCCTACTGAAAAAGGCTGCTCTTACATTGTCTTTTTCTGCAATGCGAAATGCCGAAATTACCTGAATAATGCATTTCCTCCCATTCTATCAGTCTATCTCCCGCGATACCTGCTGGCTCTTGGTTCCTCCCTGAAGTAAGCCACCGTCATGTTGTCCGACATTATTCAGACCACTCATCCCTGTAGTCTGCTGCTGAACTACAAGCAAGCCAACTGGACCGCTTGGGCTTCCAGCCGATTTATTTTCCTGAAAGACTCCTCTATGTTCTAGTGCTCTTGCCCTGTTACATATAGAAATGACAGCAGAAGACAACCAAATGGCCCATCCAGACTGCCCAGCAAGCTTTCGTGCTTTTTTTTCCTCTCTCATACTTCTGTTACTCTTGGCCCTTTATAACCTTTTGGTTCTATTTCCCTTCCACCCCCTCCATTAATGTAGAGAGCAGTGTTGAAACTGCATCTAAGTAAAATATCTATGCTTATTTGTTTACCCAGACTATGTAATTTGGACCTTGTTGGTTATTGTCTGTATATGGATCCACTTTACTTCATTCCCCCCTGCCTTGAAGCAGAGAGCTATGCTGGATATGCGTGAAGTATCAGACTTTCTCCCCTGCCATTGAAGCAGAGAGCTATGCTGGATATGCATTGAAAGTGAAGTGTCAGGCTGTTATAATTAGTGAGGATTGGGCTGACCCTTGGACACTGTGGCAGCTGACCACGCCCACAGGGGGGAAGTCCCGTGAGGGGCCACAGGTCAGGCTCAGCTTAGGACACACAAACACAGAGATTGATCTTTTATTAGACAATGTGATGAAGCCACCAGAGGTGGCAGTGGTGAGCAGCAGAAGTAGCCCGGCTGGGCTAGTGTCCCTCAGGCGCTGAAACAGCGACTCCTCCGGTAACAGTGCTGTAGTGGAAAGAACTGAGAATAATGAGTACAGTGGAATATGCACAAAGCCTCAGTATGGAGAACCCTAGGATAGGGAGAGTAGGCCCCCCGAGGAGCGAGTACCTGATCCCTGAGAGCTGAGAGGCTTGAAGGTAATGTACTCACACAGCGGTTCCATGTAGGAGATGGCACTAGGGCTGGAACAGAGGCAGGCCCTCGAGGAGCGAGTACCTGGTTCCAGGGAACAGTTCTGAGGTAAAGATGGAAGTACTCACTGATGTTGAAGATAGCGAATCCTTCCAGGCAGAAGAACAGCGAGTCAGGGAACATGGGCCCTCGAGGAGCGAGTACCGGTTTCCTGATAGCGACATGAAAAGCAAGTGAGGCCCTCGAGGACGAGTACCCCGTTAGCGTTAAGAGTCCAATGGAAGATTGGAGAGGCAGAGTAGCTGGGTACGGAGAACGAATCCCATCCATAAGATACCCCTTGCTAACTCAAAGGCTAGCAAACATCGTAGGCTTTAAATATCCGGGCAGCATGACGTCATCACAAGGGGGTGCCCCTGAGGTTCACGCCAAGTAGGAAATAAGAGTGAGGGCCGCGCCCTAAGGTACCAGTGGAGCATGGCGGGAGGCAGCGCCCAAGCCGGTCCGGGGACACCGGCAAGGACTGCAGGCAGATGCCGCGGCAGCCAGGTGTCCATCCATAGCGAGAGGAGGTGCAAAGAAAGAAAGGTAGGCGGAGTGAAGCCGTCGGGAAGGGACGGTTGCAACACAGGCTTATTTGGTTTGGGGTAGTAACCACCGTAACAAGCAAGCTTCTCTCCACTTATTTTGTGAATACAAATCCTTTTTTCCACATTTCCTCTTGCCGGTGTAGCTTAGAGCAATGTTGGAGTCGTATTAACCGTGTGTATGTTTAATGAATAAGGGTATTCTCTCCAGGTAGTAGCTGTCATTCCCGCGAGCCACCCTCTCTTCCTTCACATCCTCTAGACTTTATGGATCCACAGTGTTTATCCCACACCCCTTTGAAGTCCTTCACAGTTCTGGTCTTCACCACTTCCTCTGGAAGGGCATTCCAGGCATCCACCACCCTCTCCGTGAAGAAATACTTCCTGACATTGGTTCTGAGTCTTCCTCCCTGGAGTTTTAAATCATGACCTCTGGTTCTGCTGATTTTTTTCCCCAATGGAAAAAGTTTGTCATTATCTTTGGATCATTAAAACCTTTCAAGTATCTGAAGGTCTGTATCATATCACCTCTGCTCCGCCTTTCCTCCAGGGTGTACATATTTAGATTCTTCAATCTCTCCTCATAAGTCATTGGATGAAAACCCTCCACCTTTTTGGTCGCCCTTCTCTGGACCGCCTCCATCCTGTCTCTGTCCCTTCGGAGATACAGTCTCCAGAACTGAGCACAGTACTCCAGGTGAGGCCTCACCAAGGACCTGTACAAGGGGATCATCACTTCCCTTTTCTTACTCGATATTCCTCTCTCTATGCAGCCCAGCATTCTTC
Organism: Rhinatrema bivittatum; assembly: GCF_901001135.1. NCBI lineage: Eukaryota > Metazoa > Chordata > Amphibia > Gymnophiona > Rhinatrematidae > Rhinatrema > Rhinatrema bivittatum. The sequence continues at coordinate 543,236,279 of NC_042615.1, read as the reverse complement.
TGGCTTTAGCTATCGCCTTGTCATATTGTTTCGCCGACTTCAGATTATTAGACACTATCACCCCTAGGTCTCTCTCCTGCTCCCTACACCTCAGTCCTTCACCCCCCATCGAATACAGTTCTTTCAGATTTCCACACCCCATGTGCATGACTCTGCACTTCTTGGCATTGAATCTCAGCTGTTAGTCCCCCAACCTTGGAGACTCGCATCTGTCGTAAGTACCAACCAGTCTGGCAATGTCAGGGAAACTCCCTTTTTCAGATGATCTGCTTTCAGCCACCACTGGAGGTGTGAGCAGACTTCCATCGGTAGGTGGAGCCGAATCGAATAGTCCTGAGACTGTGGGTTCCAACGAGACTGCGGGGAACGATGAAGTGGACATGTATGTGCCCTCGCCCACGGCACCACTTCCAGGGTTGCCGCCATCAACCTGCGTACCTGTAGATAGGAACACAGTATCGGGCGTATAGTGCTCACCAAGAGACACACCTGAGACATCAACTTTTGAATACGAGCTTCTGGCAGAAAAACTTTGCCCTGTATCATGTCAAATCCCACACCCAGATACTCCAACAACCGAGATGGCTGAATACTGCTCTTGGCTAGGTTCACCACCCAACCGAGCTCCTTTAACGGGGAGATCAGTTTGCGGGTCACCAGACGGCTCTCTTCCAGAGACTTGGCCCGAATCAACCAGTCATCTAAATACAGATGTACTAGGATCCCATCCTCTCTCAGTTCTGCCACCACCACCACCACCATAATCTTGGAAAAAGGTCTGGGAGCAGTGGCTAAACCAAAAGGCAGTGCCCAAAACTGATAATGGCACCTCAAGCAAAACACAGAAAACGTTGGTGCTCCAATCAAATAGGAATATGGAGGTAAGCCTCTGACAGATCCAAGGAAGTCAGAAATTCCCGACTGCACAGCCATTATACTGAGTGCAATGTTTCCATGCGAAATTGAATCACTCGCAAATGACAGTTGATCCCTTTGAGATTCAGGATGGAATGAAAGGAGCCCTCCTACATCAGCACAACAAAATTAATGGAATGTTGACCCATATTTTCTTGAGACGAGGATATTGGAACCACTGCCCTCAGACTGAGGAGCCTTGACAGCTTACACTCCACTGCCTGCTTCTTCTTTGGGGAATGGCAGGGAGAAACCATGAGCATGTCCTGAGGAACATTGTGAAATTCCAGCACATATCCTTCTCGTATCACTTCCAGGACCCACTGATTTGATGTGGTCTCAACCCACCTCTGATAAGAGAGAGAGAGAGAGAGAGAGTGGCATCTCCCTATTTCCTGTTCCTGGGGGTGGGTCGGGTCTCTGCACTAGCCAAGCCCCCACCTTGTCTGGGATGTTTGGGACGAAAGGCCTGAGTCCTCTGAAAGGTCATCCCTCTATAGGGACAAAAACACTTGGAACCTCTGAGACAACCCCTTATTCCAAAGGGGCATGGCAACTGATTATCCTCTGGCAACAAGGAACGGAAGATTTGCCCCACTTACTGGTCAGCTTCTCCAACTTATTCCCAAACAAGAGCGAGCCTTTAAAAGGCAATTCTTTAAGGTTAGCCTTGGAGGTTGCATCAGCTGACCAATTCCTCAGCCATAACTGGCATCTGTCCGCCATTACCAATGCCACTCCTCTGGCCGAGGTGTAGACCAAATCGCAACCCGCATATGCTAAAGCAGCAGCAGCGGATTCCATAACTGCCCTGAAAGTCACTCCAGAGTCATCAACCTCCTGAGAGAGAAGCAAACAAAAGCGAGCCACCAGAGAACAACAGGAAGCTATCTGCAAAGTCATTGCCACTGCTTCGAAGGCTTAAGGATGGCCTCAGTTCTCCTATCATGCACATCCTTCAAGGCCATTGCTCCCTCCACAGGGATAGTCGTCCGTTTAGAGACTGCAGAGACAAGCACATCCACTTTTGGGAAATGCAGACGCTCTCTCGTCACTGGATCCAGTGGGCACAGGCCTTCCAAGGTGTGACCCCCTTAAACATTTGCCTCCGAGATGTTCCATTCAATCAATCAATTCTTGAATGGCCTCAATAACTGGGAAAAAACAAGAGTCATTACACAAAGAAACCAAAATGGTATTTTTCTTTGGCTCAGACATGGAATCTGCTCCAGGAACTCCCAGGATTTTCAATGTCTAGGAAATCAGGGTCAGCAATTCATCTCTATGAAAGAACTGCAACATAGTCCTATACAGTTCTAATCCTGAAGGAATTTCCCCATCCTCCAGAGTCAGGATCTGCTTCATTATAAGTGCGCTTTTTTTTTTTATGCATCCAAAATTTAGGCATCCCAAGAGTTAGGGTCCCAACTTAAGTGCACACAAATGTATGCCCAATTTGTGCGCACAGGATGTGCACACGTCCAAGCTGGACAACACTTAACCTGGACGCCCAAGCCGACTCAACTTAGCATCCAAAACCTGGACACAAAACGTGGACACACACCGAGATGCACAACGCGTAGGCAAAAGCATGTGTAAACACTGTCACGGCCTACCACATGGCACACAGTGGAAAAGCCTCGGAGTGGGCCCTAGCCAAAAGAGGCTGCTCAACCCGCCAGACTGACCCCATTCCTGAACCTCCCTCGGTGGGACGAACGTCTAAACGGCGCACCGAGCTCGGAGGCAGAGGAAGGGGAATCCCTGAACAATTCTCCTTCACTGTGTCTCTGTAATGTTTTGTTTTTTTAAACTTATCTGAACTCAGCCCTTCCCGGATGAGTACAGGGACTGTCTCTAACTGTGGGGGGAAGAGGGCATCTGTCATCACTGCCGCGCTTGGTCGGCTTCCTGCACCTGCTGCCTTTAAGCTGTACAATCAGCTAAGTCCATGCCAGCTGAAAAACCAGCTACTGGACCAAGGCATACATCTGAGAGTGCATGGAAATCATCGCAGGAATTCTCAACTGTGGGAGAGACCATTTGGTATCACCGCAGGAGAACGGGACAATCAATTCTTTTTTTTAAATTCTCCTTACAAAATCTGAAGCAATCCCCAGTAGGAAGATGCACGTCTATCATCTGCTGGAGACTGAGCATACTGACAGGCTGATGTCACTGCAGGACTATATATATACTGTGATGTCAGTTTGCTCTGTCTCCAGCAGATGGTAGCGGTACATAACCCACTGGTCCTGAATCTAACCACATGCTAGAAAAGGAGACATGCAAAAGATTTGAGAAGAGGTAGATTGTGTGTTGGTAGATTAAAAAATGCCGCATTGTTCATTACCACTCAATGCTCATTTCACACACAGACCCAAAATCATTTTTCTCCTCTGATTCTTGACTTTCTAGCTGATTCTCATTTCCAAGACATTCCTTTGCCATCCTTTACCTCTGCAGCTCATTCCTCCTTACAATATACTCCTCTATGGGAAATTATTTTAAGGAGTTATTTAGCTTGTGGAAGACTATTGTGCTGCAATAGCAAGTAATGAGGCAAAGAAATCACTGATATTATCAGTGTAATTATTTGATGTAAGACCTATAAGTTCTGAGAATAAATATGCTGTTTTTCTTAGCCTGCTTGAAACTAAAAACATGTCCTGAGATCAGATATATTAAAGAGCAGTTACTCAGAAGGCTAACTGTGCAGATATCAGAAGAAAATAGGACATTAGCCATTTGGCCACACCAAACTGCTTGCTGATGAGATAACAGACAGTTGAGGCCTCGAGAAGTGTCCAGAGAAGAAACTAGAGCAAAGGTCAGCAGACTCAACATAAAAAGACTTACTTCAAGCTAACTGTTTGACATTGGAGAAAGAATAGCTTTGGGCATTAACAGTGGTTAATGAAGTGCCTGATGAGCTATTGCTGATTTTCCAGCACAATGTGTTCCCAGATTTCCAAAAATATATCTCATTGGGAACTGTGAGGGGAAGTATTTTTGTGTATATTTTCTTTAATGCAAACTCTAATCTTGTATTGCTTATTCTCAGACCTATAAGTAAAACATCTATGCTTATAAATATGTTGTGTAATTATGACAAAATAATCACCAATTTTCCTACCCACTACACGCTCTGCATTTTTTGCTAAAGTTGCACTTCAGAGAGGATTTTTATTTTAATAAAATACTGTTTTGAAAGACAACCTAAAATAAGTTTTATTTTCCTAAGATGTTAATATTCACCATTTATCTGCTATAATGTATCCGTTATCCATGTAATTTTTAAAATTTACTTAGACTGATCACTTTATAGATTCCCCCTTTTTTTTTTTTTAATAATAAAGGTAAAAGTTTCACTAGTCCTAGTATACCACATTTAGAAGGATGAAGAGTCAATTTAATATATAAAAAAAAAAAAATACAAGAATGGCCAAACTGGATCGGACGAAAGATCCACCTAGCCTCCAACAGTAGCAAGTACCAGATGCTTAACGACTTGTAAGACCAGGGGGGCCCAATTCTGGTCCTGGAGAGCCACAAACAGTCCAGGTTTTCTGAATATGCATGCATACAATGCAATTCTATCTCATACATATTTATTGTGGATATCCTGAAAACCCGGCCCGTTTGTAGCTTTCGAGGACTGGAGGTGGTCACCCCTGTAGTAAACCAGTCTCCATATGTAATATATTGATATTAACCACATGCTCGCACCAGGCAGCAGAATTAAAACGTGCGACCACAGAAAATTATCTATTTGAAGAAAAAGGTGGAGGGCATCACGATCAAATTCCCTCTGCCACCATCTCACTCTTTAACCTTGGGCAAGTCCCTTTCGTCTCCCTCCGGCTGAGATTAGCCAGACAAGTATAAACCATGGGATGGCTCCCCGACCGCGTGCACCGCGGTCCAACCGGCAGGTGCTCCCCTCCCCCCCCTCCTCCCTGTATACCACCAGGACTTACGTAGACCCTCCAGAGGCTCTGCGGCTGCAGGAAGCGCTGCCAGAAGCGCTGCACAGGCCCGGAGCTGTCGGGCGGCAGCACGGGCTCGCGCGGACTCAGCTCCTGGTCTTTGAGCCAGCGCCGCCTCAGCACCCGCAGCTGCTCTAGCCGCAGCTTCTCTTCTGGGCTGTAGCCCGACATGCCGACTCACGCCCGCCAACCACACACCCGCTACACCAGCGACCTTGCAAGCAAAAAAATACAACACAGGGGAGCAAACGCACTACAGCGCTAGCAGCCGGCGAAGAGTGATGACGTCAACGCAGGCCGGAAACTATCGCAGGAAGGAAGGGAGAAAGGGGGGGCATGCTCTATTGGTCGCTCGCTCGTTTAAAGACGTCATTTCTATCTTGGCACGCTTTTGTAACAGGCGGGTGGGTGGATTTTGTGCTCTTTCAGGCAGTAATTAGTAGGGTAAGGTGGCTCGGGATTTTGAAAACCAAGAGACTAGAGGGCTGCGGGAGATGAGAGACTTGTCTCGGGGTGAGGGTTGCAGTGCACTCACTGGGTACGTTTGCCGCCCTTACCTTCCAATTTTATTTTTTTTTTTTTTAGGGTGGGGTGGTTAGCAGTTACAAATGGCAAGTGCATTTTGCCCATTGCAACTACTCAGTTCTGGAGGAATTTTTCTGGCTCTGGCTTTTTCACCTTTTAAGCATGACTAGCAGCTATTCTAATACAGACAGATTTCTATTTTACCGAATCTTTGAATATATATAAAAACCTGTTTCCCTAAAATTCAGGTATACTGGAATTTTAAACTAGTGTAATGATCTTACAGGGGACGATGCAAATGTGTTAACAAGGCTGGTTTATTTCATGTTCATAGTATGTTGGACAAAAACTACTTAGCAAAACATGCAGGCTGACCCGTTTAAAAGCTAGAGATCAGTTGTGGTCTGTGCTATTGTAAAAGGCAGCAAACGGGGCAGATGAGTTGGATCTTACCATTACTATCTGCTATCAGAATCTGTTATAATACTCAGAGCTCCATCCATCTGCCCTTCTTGCTCATGCCTACCTCTACAGCATGCTAACTACAAAGGGGTTATGCAGGAAAATTAGCATATATGCCCCTAATTATCCTGTATTTGTACACATGCTATTTTATAAACGTTGAAAGTAGATGCATATTTTCAGTTTTGTGTATGTGTTTACTGGCATAAAAAGGTTGTCTAGGGGTGGGGTCAAGAGGTACGCACAGTCAATTTTACACCTGCTAATTGACTAGTGCAATTGATCTTGGACTTGTCTGTTTGCAAACTTTGGGTGTGAGGTCTGGGTCAGTTGGTGGGGCTTCAGGATAGAATGCTAGAGGGTCTAGTTGAACTCGCAGAGGTATCAGTGAATTGATTTCAAATACATGTGCAAAACTATTTATACACATGCACATTATATATTACCTAGTTTTACACATACATGTTTGTTTTATGCACATAAAATATAGGTAAGAGCATAAGAATTACCATGCTGAATCAGACCAAGGTTTATTGAGCCCAGCATCCTGCCTCCTACAGTGGCCAATCAAAGTCACACATACCTGGCAGATCCCATAAAGTAGATCTCTATGTATAAGTTTATAACCTAGGAAAAGTAAGCACTTTCATTGCAGTGGAAATATACATGCTATCTGAAACATAGGTGCATACTTTTGGAGCATAAGTACTTGGTATTTTATAAACTCTGCAGCTCCTGCTGTACAGTGTATAAATACTAGCATAAATCTTTGTGCATCCACTTATGTGTGCACATGCAGTAATACAAATAGGTTTCAAAGTTATACTCCTTGTGAAGGACAGTAATTAAACCTAACTGTGCAGACATCAAACTGAAAAGCATTAGCTGTCCTTGAAGCTGTAGTTATGTCATGGTTAACATTCATTTCTTAAGTGAAAAAAAATGCTACAAACCCAAAAATTGCTTAGGTGCACATGCCCGGCATGTGCAGCAGTATTATAACTAAAGAAAATGCAGTAGCAGAAATAATAAAGTACAGGGGGGGGGGGGGGGGGGAGAATGAGCTCAGGATAGGGAGTTGAGTCTTTCCAAACTCACCATACACAGGGGAAAAAAGTAAACAGCTCATTGCTAGGCTGCCCCGATAATAAAACAATCATTCATTGATTTACTGGGAATAGCCAGGGCTTCAGTGCCACAGTGCCATACGGCTTTGTCTAAAATGAACATCAGGTCAGATGCTGTTGTGAAGCTGTGTTTACTAACACAAAAATGAAATTATATTGAATTATAGATAACTGCATTAAATTAATAAATTAGTTATTTATTTATTTATTTTTAATTTTTATATACCGAAGTTCTTGTAGGGACTACAAATCACTCCGGTTTACATAAAACAATGAACTGCCCAACAGAGAGCGGAGCTTTACATAGAACTGTAGAACATATGGAACAATATAACTAGATACAATTATCTAGATTAATTAACTAGATACAATACAACTTAATTAATTATTATAATTAACTAGATAATTATATATATAATTAACTAGATACAATACAACTTAATTAATTAGATTAATTAACTAGATACAATACAACTAGTTACAATTATCATAAGAGAAATCTTGTGACCATGTGTGCACAGCCTTTACACTATCTTTACCATGTATGCAGTAGTAGCGCTCATACAAGTCTATGCTAGCATTTTTGCTCCATGTTTTTCTAACAAAGCATATGCATTCAGAAAAGATGCTGTATGGGTGTTAGTACATTAAAGAGTTTTTTGTTTTTTTAAACTGAAAATGATTAAAATGGCTGCAAGTCAGACTTGCAGACATAATGACCTCATCAGCCTTAAAGTGCATTTTGATTCTGCTTCTTCATGCAGGCTGTTTCATAATGCAGTGTTTCCCAACTGGTTCACCTTCAGACCTGATCATGAGTGCCACAAAAAAGTCAACACTACCTGATGCTCAGATCCAGGCCAGCACTTGGGCACTGCTTTTAGCACCTCACAGAAATAAGACACACCGGTGGCGGCTCTTAATCACGTAGGAGCTCCTTGCTGAGGACATGTGTAATCATGCATTTCTCTTCTTCCTGGCTATAGCATGAGTTCCAGAGTGTGGTAATTAACGGACAGCATGCAGGGTATGACTGCTGAGCCCTGCTTTATGCAGCACACATTACACACAGCACCTCCTCCACTTCTGCTTTCCCCAGTCTTATCTTTTGAGTTCTTCCAACCTCTACCTTATCCCAGACTGAGATGGGGAGAGTGCGTGCTGAGCATTGGATGTGACTCACTCTTGAGTGTTGGGAGCAGCAAAGTGGAATAGATCTGTTGAGAAACAAGGGGAGGAGCTAAGCTGGGGCTTTGCAGCACCTCTGACACTTCTTCCTCCTCTCCTGCCAGGGCCTGAATGTTGCACTTTGAAAAATGTCAAGAGTAGACTATTTAGCTAAAGCTTATCTCTAAACTGACAGGGGCTCACGAGGCAACATGCTTAGTAGATTAAAAGCTTTATGACCCTTAAGTTCAGTTGGTCTTCCTGTTTTGGCCGTAACAACATCTATAACTGATGACTCTGGAGCAGGTACTGCTCAGATTGTAGGAGGTGTGTCTCTTGATGCTCGGAATTTGGGAAAAGATCTGTCTGGCCCCCCTGGGATTACATTGGAGGTGATTTGGACAGTATTGAAGTCATTGAAATCATCTATTGCTTCTTTATCTCAGATTACTTTGGACACTAACCAACAAGTTTCTGCAAATGCGAACCACCCACCCCTGGCTTTACTTTTGTGTACACTCTTCCCTCGTCTCCTAAGCTTCAGTTACCTCATCCTCAATTGCTTAGTAGTTCCTTACAGCCTAGATATAACTTATACTGTCATATTGCTTGTAAAATTTGATTTGCATATTCTACCTATTAATCTTTACTGGGTAACACATACTTTTAGTTCTTAGTTCAAATACCTATTAAAAATCTTTGCTAGGGACTAACCATACCTTACCGTATCTTTAGGATTTTAATTAATCAGAGAAAATGGCTTTAATTCAATGCAACAATTGTGGTGCTTATGTCCCAGTGCCTATCATTTGGAGAACCAAGGGCTTTCCCTTTTGCCTTCAGCTGTCAAAATTAAAATGGAGCTGATCCATTTAAGGGAGCAATTAGCCAGGATTCAATTAACCTCCCCTTCCTTGAAACATCCATCTGTCAACCATCTCCCATAGCGGTTATGGAATCCCATGAAAAAATGTTTTACAATGGGCTCTTGGTAGAACTAGTCATGTGACAAGTACCCACCTTCCCCAAGTTTACAGCAACCTGTATCTCAACCCTCACTCCCACAGAGTTATCAGACATCCAGGATTAAAAAACCCAGAATCAATTGGATAACAGTAGGTTCTGGCAGAATAAGACCTGTGAAGGACATGCGAAGTGAAAATAACAAAATCAATCAGCTCAAAAAAACAGAAAAGGTTCCTAAGAAGTGCATCATAGCAAGGGAGAAAAATTGGAAAGCTTTGACTACAAATGCTCGCAGTTTGGGCAATAAAATCCCAGATCTGCAGGCCTTAATGGTGGAGGCAGTCTTGGACGCGTTGTTGCTGTCATGGAGACATGGTTCATGGATTCTCATGACTGGGATATGGCCATACCGGGCTTTAACTTGTTAAGGAATGACAGGACAAAAATGTGGGAGGAGTAGCTCTTTATGTCAAAAATAATATCCAAGCAACTGATCTGCAAGGAAAGGGGGGTAGAGAAGAAGCATTATGGGCCGTCCTAAAAAAAAGATGACGGTACATCCATTTTTATTGGAGTGGTGTACAGACCTCTGACTCAAATGGAAGAACTAGACAGAGATCTGATCAAAGACATTATAAAGGTGGGAAAGAAGGGGGAAGTGTTGATTGTTGATGACTTTAATCTGCCAGACGTGAACTGGAGAATCCCTTCTGCAGAATCTAACAGAAGTAGAGAGATAGTGAATGCCCTGCAAGGCGCTCTGATCAAACAAATGGTAATGGAACCCATGAGGGAGGGAGTTATACTTGACCTAATGCTCACTAATGGGGCTAATGTCTCTAATGTCTGGGTGGTGCCCACCTCAGCACCAGTGATTATCAAACAGTATGGTTTGATATTGTAAATAGGATCCGGAGAAGTGTCACAAAGACCCGAAATTTGAACTTCAAAAAAACAGACTGTAGAAATGGGGAAATATCTGGAGGCAGAATTTGAAGACTGGGAGAAAATGGGAGAGGTCGAACAACTGGGCCAAACTAAAAGGAGCAATTACAAACGCAATAAATTTATATGTTAGAAAAGTAAACAAAAGTGAGAGAAATAAGAATCCAATCTGGTTCACAAAGGAGGTGGCTGATGTAATAAAAGCAAAAAAAGCAGCTTTTAAGAAATATAAAGGTTCTCAAAAAGTGGAACACAGGGAGGATTATCTGGCGAAACTGAGGGAGATGAAAAAAGTAAACAAGAAAGCAAAAAAATCAGGCAGATGAAAGGATTGCCAAGGAGATAAACAAGGTGACAAAACATTTTTCAGATATATCAGAGAAAGGAGAAAGGTTCATAGTGGTATAGTGAAATTAAAAGGGGATAAGGATCAATGGGTGGAGAGAGATGATGAATTAGCAGAAATATTAAACAAATACTCCAGTGTTCACTAAGGAAGACTCTGGAGAAGGACCATCAATTGTTATCAAGACTGTAGAAGGGGGTGGAGTAGATGAAACTCCATTTATGGAAGATAATGTATGGGAAGAGCTAAGAAAACTGAAAGTGGACAAAGCCATGGGGCCTGATGAGGTTCATCCCAGAATACTGAGGAAACTCAGAGATATACTGGTGGGTCCACTGTGTGACTTGTTCAATAGATCCCTGGAAAAACGGTGTAGTGCGTAGTGACTGGAGAAGAGCGTTGGTGGTCCCACTTCACAAGAGTGGGAGGAGAGAAGAGGCTGGAAACTACAGGCCAGTTAGCATCACCTTGGTAATGGGAAAATTAATGGAGACTCTGCTGAAGGAAAGGATAGTGAACTATCTACAGTCCGGTGGGTTGCTCGATCAGAAGCAGCATGGATTCACCAGGGGAAGTTCCTGTTAGATGAATCTAATTGATTTCTTTGATTGGGTGACTAAAGAACTGGATCAGGGAAGAGCGCTCGATGTAATTTACTTGGATTTTAGTAAAGCTTTTGATACGGTCCCACATAGAAGACTCATCAACAAAATGAGAAGTTTGGGAGTCAGCTCCAAGGTGTTGGCATGGATTACAAACTGATTGATGGATAGAAGACAACGGGTGATGGTAAATGGAACCTACTCTGAAGAGAGAATGGTGTTAAGTGGAGTGCCACAGGGATTGGTGTTGGGACCGGTTCTGTGCAACATCTTCGTGAGTGACATTGCGGAAGGGATAGAAGGTAAAGTTTGTCTATTTGTGGATGATACTAAGATCTGCAAAAGAATGGACATGCTGGAAGGAGTACAGAGAATGAGACGGGATTTA